>NC_081193.1:79727513-80027513 GCF_902713425.1 Acipenser ruthenus | reverse complement strand
TACTCCATTTGGTGCCTTAGTTGTACAGTAGTTAAATTTGCAGACGACACAAAAATAGGAGGAGTGGCAGACACTGTTGAAGCAGCAAAGGTCATTCAAAATGATCTAGACAGCATTCAAAATTGGGCAGACACATGGCAAATGAAATTTAATAGAGAAAAGTGTAAAGTATTGCATGCGGGCAGTAAAAATGTGCATTATAAATATCATATGGGAGATAGTGAAATTGAAGAAGGGAACTATGAAAAAGACCTAGGAGTTTATGTTGACTCAGAAATGTCTTCATCTAGACAATGTGGGGAAGCTATAAAAAAGGCTAACAAGATGCTTGGATATATTGTGAGAAGTGTTGAATTTAAATCAAGGGAAGTAATGTTAAAACTCTACAATGCATTAGTAAGACCTCACCTAGAATATTGTGTTCAGTTCTGGTCACCTCGTTACAAAAAGGATATTGCTGCTCTAGAAAGAGTGCAAAGAAGAGCAACCAGAATTATCCCATGTTTAAAAGGCATGTCGTATGCAGACAGGCTAAAAGAATTTAATCTATTCAGTCTTGAACAAAGAAGACTACGCGGCGATCTGATTCAAACATTCAAAATCCTAAAAGGTATAGACAATGTCAACCCGGGGGACTTCTTTGACTTGAAAAAAGAAAAAAGGACCAGGGGTCATAAATGGAGATTAGATAAAGGGGCATTCAGAACAGAAAATAGGAGGCACTTTTTCACACAGAGAATTGTGAGGGTCTGGAACCAACTCCCCAGTAATGTTGTTGAAGCCGACACCCTGGGATCCTTCAAGAAGCTGCTTGATGAGATTCTGGGATCAATAAGCTACTAACAACCAAACGAGCAAGATGGGCTGAATGGCCTCCTCTCGTTTGTAAACTTTCTTATGTTCTTATGTTCTTAGTATGATTAATTGAAGTGCTTCACTGTGTTTGTAGAACCACTTTATGTGAGTGCAGGCTGATTATAAATTATAGCTATTCATCTCATGGGTAACATAACTAGCTCGCTTTCTGGATCCTGTCACACTTTTCTGAATGAAACACTGCCATTATTGTGATCATTAAGCAATTCTTTTAATCATTGTTTTCTTTGAACTTTAAATGCTTTGAAGAAAATAAGGGTAAGCAAGCTAGAAACCCGAGCTGAAAAGCAGATTGTCTTGCCTTTGAAACATACTGTACTCCAATTTCAACTTATAGTGAAAGGTTGACCTCTGGAGTTTCAACCCATCACTTCTAGGTTGATCAGTTGTTGTGTGTTTTGTACATCCTTTTTGGCCATGGATTTTTGTTTATCAGCTCAAAGTGAACTCCAGATGGAAAAAAAACCTTACAGAATCTATCACGTCCCTACTTTCCACTTGTACGCATTGAAAGATTTCGATTGAGTGGACTTCGATATGGGTGGGTGAAGATTCTGCCTATGGAGAGCACTTTGTGCTGCTCATAAACTTTACTGTTTTCAACTTGTCATATAATTTAATACTAATCAGTGAAGCACAATATTTTTTAGAAGTATAACTGCTCCGGTAAACGTAAATAATAATCACAATACTCATACTTTGTAGGTTTTGTTTTATTTTTTGCAAAAGAAAAACGAAGGAAGGAAACAAGAGTACAGAAAGTGCAAAGCGACAGAAAGTTATACTGAGTCCCTTTGGATAATTTTGAGTTGGCTTTAATAAAAACTTTATCAATGTAAGTTATTATAGTTTTATCTTGTGGTTAATGTTTCTGATGTTGTAAACATTTTAAATGGCACAGAATTATGCTGAGATTGGAAGTAAAAGGTAACGTGATAAACATTAACAGTGCAGACTATTTTGTATTATTTATAATAACTTTGCTGAACAGATTCCCGAATACTATCTTTTAAATCTCTGCATCCAAAGACAAGTAAAAGTTATAGAATTAAGTCTACTGTTTGGTATCATGCCTTAAACCAGCAGTTTGTCAGTCCAAAACTGTTGTGACATAAATTATATATTAAATAAACAGGAAAAAATAAATGTGTTAATCAGAATGTTCTGCCTTTTACTGCAACTGTGGTACCATTCAGTCGAGTGAAAATTGTAAAGGGGTACTTGAGCTGAAAACTCCAGACAGAAGAAAAAAGGTTGAAAACCCCTGACCTACATTGTCTGATGAGAAGTTAGAATAAAGGTGATAGTGTGACAACATATGTAACACTGAAAAAATATATTTGGAGAGAGACGCTGTGTAGAGGAGGATGGAGGAGCAATAAAAAGCAGATGGAGGAGAAATGCTTAAACCAGGGTTCAATAGGGGCTCCAATTCATTTGGTAGGGGAATAAAATAATGTAATAATTGAACTGAATAGAATTTTTCAGTCATATTTTTAGTATGGTACGCCTATGACAGTAAAGAGTTAACACTAAATGTAATAATCCAGTTAAAGTTGGAGGTGTATTTAAAATACCTCACCATCAGGGGCTCCCGAGTGGCGCATCCAGTAAAGGCGCTCCGTGTGGAGTGCAGGATGTGCCCTATAGTCTGGACGTCGCGAGTTCGAGTCCAGGCTATTCCTCACCATCATTAAAAGGAGAGCAGAAGTCCTTCAGATATGATGCCTGCTGTGGATACTGTTGTGGACGTCTGTGATAGAATGATTCTAGCTGTCTAACACACATTTGCTGCTAAAAATGTTAAACTTTGACTCTGAGGTGAAAAGTAGGGCCATTAAAGCAATTTTATCCAAAATAAAAAATGTTGTTGTTGTCACAGGGAGAGCTGAGTAAATACCATGCAAAACTCTGAGAGCTCTTTGCCAATTATTTCATTCTTTAAAAGTAAAGGATGTTTTATTAGTTTTAAATGCTGGGCTCACACAGGACTGCAGGCTTGGATACCACACGATACTTTCTTGCAGAATGTTAATTATTTTATGTTCTCCAGTTGAATGGAAGATTTCCATTTTGCGGTTAACAAAACCACGATCGTGTGAAACAAATATACTGGGTGAAAGACCTTAAAAGATTTCAATGATGCAATGAATACCCAGAAACCACATGGTCCTGGTTAATTGAAAGCCTCTCTTTCCATGTAGTGTACATGGTATTTCCTCGAGCACACGTTTGTTTGTATGATTTCATTCCTAATCCAAATGTGAAGGTGACATGTCGTACTCTTTGTCCCTGCAAGGCAAAATTTATTTTTTTAGCATATTTTAAAATTCTGGGAAAAATAAATATAGGAGAGGAAGTCCACACCATTCTCAGTTTTAATGAAGTTGTAGTTTTTCAATTTTGCCCTGTTATCATGGAAGGAACAAAGTGGATTATAGGAGATGACAGAAAATGGAAAGCATTATTTGCAAAAAGTGTCTGTCATACAACATTGGGCCTCATTCACGAAAGGGCACTAAATTTGGAGTTAGCGCACACGTAGTCAGCCTAATGTACATGATAAATCTAAATTTACTGCCCCATTTACTAACAGAAAACGCATGAATTTATGTGCACAGTATTTGGCTAATTTACATACCATACCGTGCACACTACATGTATTGTGAGCGATAATTTAATGTGTCAGAGACTTAACCGTGACCACCGTGATATCAAAAGCCACAGCAGGCCAGGCGTAACTTTTGTTCAGTAGCTTATTGTGAAGGTGGAGGTGGCCTACATTGACCAAAAATGAGCGATCAACAGAAACGGCACTCCGCAAGGGGACAGAAAGGCAACGTAAAGTGAAACTGCACTGATTACCATTCGATTTTAATATGTATTCCTTGTGTAATGTAAAAAAAGCCTTGTTCCTTTCTCCTTTAATGCATATAAAAGTCATGTTGTGCAATGGCATATTTTTCTTTTTGTTCTGCTTACTCAAGAAATATTGATTGAGACGTAGCCTCAATTCTCTTCCTTGTCGGAAGTCTTTATACCAGTGCTATGTGAGTACAATCAATAGCAGCCATCACATTGGGGAAGCCAGTAACCTGGTAGAAGCTCACTTTCACGTCCTGTAAACCTGTCATCTGTGTGGGAAATTTAATATCATTCCCAGTGAGTTTTAGCAGGACATGTTGTATTATACATATGAGTAGCTACAGCTTTTAACGGCAGGGAGCATGTGAATCCAACTAAATATACTGTAGGAGTGCAGTTAAAGCAGTGAAAACTGTTTTTATTTATTTCCTTTTTGTGTCAATGGATCTTTCTGCTCTCTTTTCTTATCTCTTTCTCTCGCTCGCTCTCATACTATGCTCCCAACATAACTTAGAAATGTATCGGGAACCCTTGAAGTCTTGCTTGCTCCCGCGACAGACACATACAAAAAGATCTTAACGTACTTAATTGTAACTGGCAGAAAAAATAACACATATATATATATATATATATATATATATATATATATATATTTACTTTTTTTGTGTGTAAATTGCAGGTTATTAAATAGGTTGCAGTTAATGCTGAATTACATAGTTTAAAATAAATAGTTAATACTCTAAAGTTTACTCCTTAAAGATTTTTATTAATGTATTTTTTAAAATTTTAATTTAACTGGTATACCATTTCATGTGTAAGCACAACTACAATCAATTATCTATTATTTCTGGACTTTATCTGTTCAAACAAATTTTCATAACCAAGTATTTATTTTGCATTAGTTAATCAGTGAATCAAACGAACAAATCTGTTGAATTGATTCACAAAACTGAATGAATCAAACAAATCAAGTCAGAGCTACAGCGTCGGAGGACAACACAGCTCTGGGCAGCTTACAGGCAAGCCCGCATTTGCTTGGCCAGACTTTTGGTAATGTTTTACCAAAACTTAATTGGGGGGTATTTGTTACATTTTTTAAAAGTTTTTTTAATGAAAAAAATCCCAAATTGTGCAGCCGTGCCTAGACAAAAGTGTATTCAGCACACGAAGAATATTTAAATGGCAAAATGAACGAATCTGAGTCTGTTTGTGTGTGTGCGACAAGGGCACTGATGATCAAGGCAACTGTGTTTTGTACATTATTTTCATCCCACAGAGCTTTACTACTGCTAATTCAGAGCAACTTACTGCTTACTTAGTAGATGAATCTTGACTCTAACCACACAACAGTAGTAGGTCAGGATATCATTAAGACGCTTATGGAGAATGGCATTGATTTCAGTTGTGTGGCTGCCTTTGTAATAATAGACAATGTAACAGAAGGAGAAACATTAGCTGTTTACGTCTATGCTTAGTCGTATACAATGATTTTTATTTATTTATTTTTTGGTTGCTAGGCTCCAGTGGCATATACAGTATGATGTTATATCATTTACTAATAATATGACGATATCTGTGGTTTTAAGACTTAATAAAAATATTTTCTTTTTTTTTTTTGGAGGACAACACAGCTCTGGGCAGCTTACAGGCGCTTGGCCAGACTACAGGGGTTGCTGGTGCGCGGTGAGCCGAGAATACCGACCTAGCCCTCCAGGATATATGAAGATTACGAAGCAGGTGCTGATTCAGCACCAAAAAGCCTTTCATAATTCCCCACCACTTCTTCTGCGAATACATTTAACTAGATTCCTCACTCTGTCCTTGGTCGTTGTCATTGTGACAAACTCAGAACCGTACTTACCTTTTCTATCGAGCACCCTTATATATATATATATATATATATATATATATATATATATATATATATATATATATATATTATAATACAGTGGGTGTAAACCTCATGCATAATTCTGCGTGTTGAATTCCATACATAGTGACAACTTGCAAATGAATCATTTAGCGCACTGTATTTATGCATACGGCTGGTTCATTTTTGCTTGCGTTGTGGCTTCCCTCTGCCACGCGGTAATTCTGGTCATTTACCGCCGTTTAGTGAACTTTTGTTTTTTTAGCCCGAGGCCATGCTTAAACCTAAATATATGAGAAATTAGTGACTCCTTTATTTTAGAACAAGATAGACAAGCGATAGACATTGCTGGAATTCACAATAGGGCTAACTGTGGATAAAAAGGCAGCAACCATTGTCTTCATTCATAATGTTCACAAAACAGTCCAACTGGGTAAGATCATAACTAAATGCATACATTTAGCAAACTGCTTTTTTTTCTTTTCTTTTGGGCTGATTCCTTTAATATATTGATTGTATAGCAATGGTGTCTGATGCTAAACAGATTTTTTTCAAGGTTTAAGAAATCCTTTTGTGTAATTTGTTGGCCTTGGGTAGAAACTGGAGTTACCTCCTTAGAAACAGCAACTTTCAGGGTAAATTGATCCAAAATTTCCTGAGTCGAGACCTGTATTTAGGCTCATAGTTATATTTTTTTTTATCACTGCCACATTCCAGTGAGACCCTATTAAATATAGAGTAAGGAAACACAAATTGAGTTTATTCATCGTTTAATCTTTTAACCCTGTGTACAACCCTGAAATTCATGGGATCTTTAAGCAAGCATTTACATTTTTGACTGTTTTTCCCCCCAAGACCTACAGGAAAATAAATAAAAACAATTAAATAGCATTTGATATTTTACGATCAAACTTTTGGAACAGATCCATATTGTTAAAAAAATGTCTGATCTCAGTTTTATGTGAAATGCAAATGGAGTTAGTGTTTTTATTTATGAACTGTTTTTTAAATATATGCTAAATCAGCAATCCATGCATGTAGCATTTCGTTATGTTACCCATAATTAATGTGGCCCAGTAACTTTTATAAGCATCTATAGTAGGACTAGAAAGCAAGGTATATTTATAGAATAATGATCATTGATGATAGAATATACCAGATGTCTTGGAAACATTTAGAACATATATTGACTGTGTATTACGTTGCATGTTTTTTTTCATTGTTAGTAATGGAACATCTTGCCCAGCATTTTACGTAATAAAATAGTTTTATGATGTTTTGTCTTATACAGATATATGTAACTTATTATAATATGAAGGCTAATGGTTCCCTGCAGCAAGGTACTTTATACTACAGAACAGTTCCTGGAGGAGAGACATAGGGTCTCATTTGTGAAAGAGCACTAAACATTATGGTGTACCATAATTGCAATTAGTGTATTAGTGTGCACGTTCATAATTTACATATTTACTGTTGCAATTGTATTCATTATCGCGCCATTTAAGTTTTCATATAGAGCAGTGCAAATTACCTGTAAATAACAGGTTATATTAAATATGAATAACAGGTTATATTAAATATGAATAAACGTGAATGAATGTTATCATTTCTTAGATTTTATTTTATAGTTAATGACACTGGTACAAACAGTAGCGTGGTTAAATAAAACACTGGACCAAACAAGGTATTATAATTTAAATCAACCTCCTCCACTAGAATTTCAAACTCCTCTGCGTGCAGTTTTAGTTCGTGTTGCCTCTGCCTGCCCCCTGTGGAGGGCTGTCTCTGTTGATCTCTCATTTTCGGTCAATGTAAACCACCTCCACCTTTCACAACAAGCCACTGACCAAAAGATACGCCTGGACTGCTGGGGCTTTTTATATCACGGTGGTCACTGGTAAGTCTTGGACATTATCATGCTACATTTAGTGCCCTTTTGTAAATTAGGTCCATAGGAACATAAAAATACAAACAAGAGGAGGCCAGTTGGCCCATCAATGCATGTCCAGTTCTTTTAAAGCTACTTATTTCAGAACCTCATCCAAACAGCACTTTCAAGGATCCTATTGAATTAACAATGCTTTGTAAAGCATGACATACATCCTCTGCTGTCTGTGCGAAAAATGCCTCTTGCCCTCTTTGTCCAGAAGATTCCCAATTTGTATGCAGAATTTGTAATGTTGTTACTGTTATTAACCACTGCTAATAATCTAAAGCATGGTATTGGAGGCTGTGTGGTCCAGTGGTTAAAGAAAAGGGCTTGTAACCAGGAGATCCCTGGTTCAAATCCCCCCCCCCCCCCCTCAGCCACTAACTCATTGTGTGACCCTGAGCAAGTAACTTGACCTCCTTGTGCTCCGTCTTTAGGATGAGACGTAATTGTAAGTGACTCTGCAGCTGATGCATAGTTCACACACCCTAGTCTGTAAGTCGCCTTGGATAAAGGCGTCTGCTAAATAAACAAAATAATAATAAAAATAATAATTCCAGATGCCAACAGTTCACTCTCATTTTGCTCTTGTTCACTGCCTGACTGCTTACAGTCACTCAAAGGACTACCACATGTTAACTACACTAGCTAACCCACAACAGCTTATTTTGAACTAGGTGTGGTTTTCTACTAAGAAAAGTGGACCTGAGCCAGTAATCACATTGCCTTGCATGACCATTGCCAAAAATGCAACTTGGCTTGTCTTCATAAAATAAGAAATTGTGTTTCTCTCACAACATACAGTACAAACCTCACTGTGGATGAAAAAATATTTAAATATGGCAGTTGCCACAGATTTAGGAATATGCAAAAAACACAGAACTAAAATTAGATTTATTCAGGCAACTAACTTTGTGCATCGTGTTATATTGGTGAAAAAGTTTAAGCATTGTGAAATAAATTACATAGAAAGCAGCATTGTGTATGAGAATAAATTGAGTATGACTGCTGGGGATTTGGTAAACTTTGTAGATTATGTTTCAGGGTACATACAGATTTCCTTTTTAATTAAATTGCATTGAGTTACTGCTTGCTTTCTTTACCATTGGTGTTTGTATATGTAAATATATATAACTGAACCCAATGTGTTTGGCATGCATAACAGTGTATGCAGTACTTAATGAATGTGGTCTTTAAAATGTTAAAAAATGAGGAAATTCAAAAGGGCAGTATTTGTTTCTTATCTGTCTATGGGAAGTGTTTATCTGCCTTCAAGTAATATATTCTCCATGTGGATTTGAATAGGAATTCTATAGGTGTACAAAGTCAACACACAAAGCACTCATTCACTTTGCATTAATAAAGCTAAGTGGCAATGCTGAAACGGCACCTGGGAAGTGTTTACTATCTAAATCCCCTCATTAAGTCTCAGTTATGCTGTGTTAAATGTCAACCCAGCCTCCAAGTTAAACACGCTCTAAAGCATTAACCATTGATATGGAAGTATTCTACACAGAAAGGGTTTCAAAACACTGGTGAGGCTAAAGCTATGCTTTGAAGGACAGTGTAAACAGGTAAGAGAGTTATCGTCTGATCTGTAAGATAATGCTTGAATAAAGATTTTCAGTGTTCATTGTGAAGATTAATATTTTTCTCGTCTGTGATTTATTAACACTTACAGCCTTCACCTGTGGTATAAAGGTTGTTTAAATTAGCACACATTATAGCAAATAGTATAATTTGTTATCCAAACCATTTAGGCAGTTAGTGAGTCTCTCCTCTAATTGGAAGAAATGGAAAAGAGAGCGCTTCCAGGACTTAGGTCCTGAAACTCTTAGCATTTCAGGGAGAAAATTACAATTGTTTGTACAGTATCTTGGCACTGGTAAGGTTTCATTAGGTCAGATTATAAATCTCAGACACAGAGCAGAGACACTAGTTCTGCTGCTATGTTAAGGATGGCTCTATAATGTGCGACCTACCAGTAGAACCGCATCGTATTTTCACAGAAAATTGTTTGAAATGTAATCCCCAACAAGAAGTAGACATTGAATTTCTGTGAATTTCCCCACCAGTGCCCCTAACAAATTGTTTGCAACTATTTCAGTGGGAAATGTACAGTATGCTTGCAGGTGTCAATCTGGAAGATAAGGACAATCAGCAGTGACAACATATAAATGACATGTTGTGCCTTATCTTCCTGTTTTAAGTGCCTTACTGGTACAAACCCCCTCAATTAAATAGAAGAATTCTGTTTCATTTGTGTCCATTAACACATGTTAGCACATATGCACTACATACATGACTTGCTATTCAACTGAAGAGCAAGCTCTCTAGTCAAGAGGTAAGTGTGTGTCTTATGAAAATGTCAGTAGTATTAACCCATCAGCAGCTAGGAGGAGATGCATTACAGCATGTCATTTGTGTTTTATGGAATTTCATCCACAATGTGCAAACATCCCACCCGGCAGTCTGGACAATATCCTAGTTACCTAGAATCAAAGGATTACTGTGTGCCAAGCAACTGGTGGAGCTCAGTTCACCTGCAGTTTTATAATGTGACTGACTGTTAAACAACCTTCCCATGTGCTGATAGGAAATGAAATATTTGATGAAAAAATATACAGTAGTACCTTGTAAAACCCCTACTAGTTTTCTTGCATTGAAAAATGTGATTCAATCATTGCTAACCCTGTATAGTTAAGATGTTTTTCAAAACAAGCAAATTGTTTCCTTTATAACTAGACCAAATGTATTCTGGAAAGAAAATCTGCTAGCCAGCAGCACACATATACTTTCATCACCGCCATCATGCATGTAAGGCACACAATCACAGAATTCAACTAAAACTTGTTATACAGTTATACACGATGCATAGCATGCAGATAATTCAAGATGGATATTGTATTCAGTATGTAGGTTTCATTAAAAGGCAGGTATGCCTGGGTTTATTCAATAAAGACATTTAGACTGTCTCCCAGACTTAACAAAGCTTAGCGAAAACATTTTAAATCACAAAACATCATGCAAGCTTGTGTGAGAGCAACATATTAAGTGTAAATATACATTAAATCCATCACAGCGTATGTGGTTGGTGGCCCGCAACATTGCATTGTACTTCTGAGGTTTTCACTGAATGCAGTGTGTCCGTTCTTTAAGGAGGGGACTTTGAAAGGCATTCTGAATGAACTCCCTGTACTGTAAAGTACCAAATTGTTGGATCTACAGTATAAGAAGAATATGACTTTGAAATATATGACAAAGCAGTCAGCACTCGGATATCCGTTACCCAGATACACATCACTTCCGTTTTACCACCCTAGTATTATGAATAAAATCAAACCCAATTATATATATATATGTAAAAAATTAATGCACTTACCCGTCACACGCGTTTTCCGACTCCGTCACCAGTTTTCTGATACAAAGCCCATGTCTTCAATGTCAAAAATTGATCTGAATATCCGTCACACCCCCCTTTTAAAAAAATAAAATAAAAATCTCTCTAATGCCAAATCAATCTTATATTGTGCAGTTACACAGCGCTTCCTCCAGTTTCACCTGACGAAAATGCAGCCAAAACAAAGCGAATGAGACAAGCTAGGGTAATGTAACAGTTAATCATTAAACAATTTTAGATGCTGTGATTTTTTTCTTTTTTTTATCTGTGATATTTAATTGTTTTTGTACATTTTCATTTGCAAGTGAACTGTAACATTAGGGCCTTATCGAGTACTACATTCTGCAATTTTGAATACTGATTTGGGATACTGTTTTAATTCTGGAAACTTGTTGTTTTTTATATCTTTTGGTTTTGGTAAATTGCATTGCTTTTTATGTTGTACGCAGTTCTGTGCATGGATAACATTAAGATTTCATTTTGCTGTTGGGTCGTTAATGGGAATTTTTACATACCGCTACAAAACATACCGGATTTAAAAGTATTGTACTGGCAGGTCCCGAGGCAGATTGGAGAGAGAGGCGGGGCCAACGTACTGACTGATCGTCACCAACCAGGAAGTGGGCGCCCCACACATTGGGGGCGTGGTCAGTGCGCTGGAGTGAACGGGAGAACAGGCCTGGGACTTTCCGGCCTGGGACTTTCCAGCCAGGTGAGGTATCTAGCTCCAGATTGGCTGGAGCAGGCACTGCCCCCTTCCAGCTCCCCTATAAAAGGGAGTGGGAGCTGGATACCAAAGGAGAACAGAATGAAGGAGCTAAAGAGAGAAAGAGCTAAAGAGATAAAACTAGAGTGAAAAAGAGCTAAAGAGAAGAAAGAGCCGACTAGTAGAAGTGTGAGCTGTGGCTGACAGCAGCCTTGTTAAGCAATTATCGAAGATAAAACAAATAAAGTTTAGCCTTGAAACCTTGCCTTGCGTCCTTCTTGACACCGCCACAGTATGTATTGTATTACAGTCTACGTGTCATCACTTTAGTTTTGGCAACGTAATATTTTCAAAATAATATCATATTGTTCTGAATTAAAATACTACTTATGTTAAAAATATAGTACTGTACCAACAAAACCAATATAGTACATCTAAATGGAAAATCTACTTATTTTAAAACACACTTCCTTTCAGATATGTATTTTTGATAGTCTGTTTTTCAGGGAACACAAAAAAGATACAAGAGTTGGAACGGGCCAAAATGAAATAATCAGATACGCCTCACACGCGTTTAACCGTCACTGAAGTCAAAATTTTATAGGGTCGGATGTGTGAGTGCTGTCTTTAAACCATTTCATTACTATTAAGTTTTGTGAAGCTTTGTGCTAATCAATGGTTTACAATACATTTTCTTATCCTCTTATTGTGCTGAAATCTTTTTGTTCTTTATGTTAATTCAGTACATGCAAATATTTCAAATGCCTGTACAACACCATACACAAACTGCTACATCCTGGTACTGTCGCTGTAAGTCACATGGTCTGATTGCAACCACTGTAGACTTTTGGAGTGAGTGTAAACTGCAACACATTGATTAAAAGTTGATCTCGGATAATCTACAGAACTGAAGTTTGAATTTATCAGCTTGAAGTTTTATCAAAACATTAAAATAAGAAATGATTGCAGAGGATTTTTTGGTCTCCTACATACACTACCCCTCTGTTTTCAATGACAGTTACCAAAAAAGATTTTTGATACTTAAAGTCATATTTAATGCATGAAGGTACATGTAAGTAAATTACACATGCCTGAAGGGCATTGATATGATTGGGCAGTTTTACATGGTGAAATATCAGCATGTTGAGATTTAATGTAAACCGTTATATTGTCAATCTTGATTATACCTTTCTGGTAACATTTCAACACTAAACTTCATATTTGAAGCTCATCAGGATAAACTCTTGAGTTATAAATGTGTGGCACAGTAGGCAGAGGCAGTAGCTGGTGTAAATTGCAAGTAAAATGTGTTGTGTTCTGAAAATAACTTGGACTAGATTCTCAAAGCTTTTAACTTTAAACACACCCAATTAAGTTGCCAAACAAGAAATAAACTCAGACTTAATTTAGGGGTTTGTAATCAGTTTTGTTGTTTCTTTGTTTATCATAGAGTACACTGAATAATTGCAAACTGTTTACATTTGGTTGATATTTTTGTCTGAAGGGTAAAAACACCAAAGAAACAAATGCAGACTACTCACAAACATCGAAATATCTGAGTTGTATATTTTTGGTTTGATAACTTTATTGGGTACATTTTTACTATTTAAAAACACAGTGCTAATGACTAGAGTAAATAGCTTTCAGAATCTAGCCCATTTGGCAAGTTTGAAAATTGCAATAAAAATTAACCCAAGCAATCACACAAAGCTCCTCCTCAAGCTCCTGCTACACTGGTAATATGTGGCACATTTAACATTTACTTAAGTTTGAGCAGATGTATTTTTTATCATAAAAATATTGTTTAGGGGTCCTCGAGTGGCTCACCTGGTAAAAGCACGACTGTTTGGTTTGCAGTCAGGGGAGCGCAGGTTTGCGCCTCTGTGAAGTCGCCGGTCTTCACCATGGATTTCTGAGGGAGCGTCGCATTGGCTCTGGCGCTCCCGTCACAGTGGACCTCTGACACCCGATCTCGAGTTCCTGAGTGTAAAAGAGGAAACTAGCTTGGTCATGGGAACCTTCAGCTCGACTGAGCTGTGCAGGGAATTGCTGCGATGAGGGGAATAAAAAAAATTATTGGACATTCTAAATTGGGGAGAATATCTGGGGTAATATAATTGGGCACTGTAAATTTAAAAAAATGATATTATATATATATATATATATATATATATATATATATATATATATTATAATTGTTTAGGACAGAATGTTTGATTTAACAGTGTATATTGTAATGGGCCATAACAAGCGGAAGATTAGAGTTACAGCCAACAAATGATCGTACTTCATTGCTGATTGCATTGCTTATCTTGGCAGTGTCTGGTGCTCAGCATTGTTTCCAAATAGTGCCTTAAGATTTTAAAAAGGAAGCAGAAATGCTTTACAGTGGCATTGTTTTCATTAGAATCTATTCTTCTAACTTCGTACCTCAAATATTTTATTTATTTATATCTCATTGCCCGAGACTGAACATTGTTACTCCCTAGAATAATGTTCAGAGTCCACTTGTTTGAATGGGATTCCAAGTGGTTATTTATTGTAGCTTACAGGGTAAAGGAGTGAATTGATTTGCCACAGGGCCACTTAATCTAAGTTTCTCTTTAACAGTAACTCTATTAGTGTCCTACATTAAGCTAGCGAGTGGGATGGGTGGTTCCTAACCATTTGCAATTCCAGAAGCATGTTGCCTACTTTTATTCAGGGATTTATTTATTTTTTTATTTTTAACACTAGAACCGCTGAGAACCGCCGCACCGGCACAATGTGCGGCTCCATTTTAAAACGGCTTTGATATGAAAATGAAAAACAAGCAATCAGATACAACTTAATATTTTTATTTATGAACATCATACGTAACATTTTCAGAGCAGAAACACCGTATTTACATTGAAAAAAACTTTTTTCTTATTTTTTTCAAAAAGAGCACATATACATAAACAGGTGTAGAAAGCTGTATGCACATATGAAATTATAAAACATAAATAACTAGTTATAAAAATAGCATAAAACAAAAATATAACAACTTATGTAGCGTGAAAGTGCTTTGAGTGAAACAGAGTTCAATGGCTCTGTCTGTCTGTTCAGAGTTCTATTACAGCTTTCTAAGTACAATCTACGTAGAAAACACCCTTTTCAACTGTACCAGTGCATTTGCCACAGACTGCCTTTTCACAACAGGTGCAGACATCAAAAGTTCTGTTTTTATTGCATTTAGCAACCTGGCATTGTCTTTTATTCCATGTGCCAGTGGGTGCTAAAGGTTGAGGGACATTTGCCAGCCAGCTTTCGTGTCTCTTATCAAAATGTTTCTGCCGTTGCTCCAGGGCTAGCTGCAAAATGAAGTCCCTCCGAGTGATTGTGTTGCCGGTGCACTCCTTGTACAAAATCATAGCGTTGATGGCTGCCAGGTCCAAAACATTATAGAAAACAGACACAGGCCACCTGCGAGTACCACCTTTGACAGAATACAGCCGTGCCATTTGATCTAGTATATCCACACCATACTTCGTTGTGTTGTAAAATGCAACAGTCTCTGGCTTTCGTTTAGCATCAGTCCCAATGTTCACTGATTTGTGCAGAGAGCTTAGAATAAGCACATTTTTTAATTTTTTTACACCTGTACACACTCAGGGTGGCACAGTCGTTCTGCCTGAGGAGTGTAGTGGAGTGCAGGGGGGCTCGCACGGCTTGAGCTGTTGGTGGTAACTCTCGTCTTGCCTTGTTCACAGTCCCTACCAAGGTGTTTTTTTTTTCTTCAACTCCCTGACCAAATGGAGAGAAGTAAAAAAATTGTCAGTGGTGACATTTCGTCCTTTGCCCAAGTATGTCTCCATCAGCCTCAGCACAACACTGTCTCCCAGTCTCTCACCAGCAGGGCGCGTTTCATCCTTTCCCAGGTAGGGGAAACCATTTACAAGGTATTTGGAATCCATGTCAGCTGCAAGCTAGAATTTGATGCCAAACCTGTCTGGTTTGTTGGCCATGTACTGTGTCCAGCGACAGCGTGCCTTTGTAGAAAACAGCTGCTCATCCACAGTGATGTTAGGTCCAGGGTTATAGCAGGCAATGCTATTTGTGATGAAGCTGGTCCAAACCTCTGATGCCATGGGGAATTTGTTTGTAATAAGCTCTTGTTGTTCTTAAATTAAAATATATGAATCTCAGGATTTCCCGAAAGAGATTCCGTGACATTGTTTCCTTGAAGAAGGGAAGACCCCACTCTTGTGACCAGTAGCTCTCCACATAAATGCTTTTGAGCAGTTTCATCATCATGGTGGTTGCTTCTTAGATTTTCAAAAACTAAACATAATTGTGCCAGCCAGTGGTAGTGACAGAAACCAGGGCCCACAGTGTGTTAACATTATATCAGTCTTTCCTCAGATCTGCTTAACATTTCCTAATTGTTGTCAGTAATAACTCCAAGAAGTTCTTTCTTTAGGCATTTTTTTCCCATTAGATTTGACCAGCTAGATTTGGAAAAGCTATTGTTTTCTGTGTGTCTAGACATCGATACCAGAGTGGATAAAGCAAAGCATGGTATTCGGTACAGTATGGGATTAATTGAACAAAGCTGAACGCTTGCATATTTTGTTTCTTTCTTTTGGACCCCAAAGCAATTTCTTTCCAAGTATCTGATAATATTTTAACTGTGACTCCCAGATGCAAAATATGGTACTGAGTGAGTCAGTTTTTCCCTCAGCAGTATATATTGTGGTTAATTACAGGCTGTATTATAGATGGCTGTCGTGAAAGTGCTAAATGGAAAACATGCAGACCTGCACAAATGACATGCTGGGAATGAATAACCCATACAGTACATTTGTAATGAAGGAGTTTCAAATAGTTTTGCAAACTCCTTTATCTCTGGATTGAACTTAACCCTTTGAGGTCCATTTATTCAGCGCCTGTCGGGCATGTCAGGTCCAATTTATTTTTGCTATGTGCTGTTTAAAAGTTATTTTATTCACAGTAAAACAGGTTTAAAAGGCACTGCATATCAACAGGACACTCAGTACTGCATCTGACCTGCCCCACCCCTTGCTTGCTGTATTTATCACATATCTCTTCATAGTCGTGCATACTGATGAATCATCTCCTGATCACTCGATTTATCACCAAACTTCTCAATAATGCTATCCAAGTCATTATTTTATTACTATAACATCTCAAAAAGTTTGGCAAATGTTCGCGATTTTCTTTGAGCGCTGGATGCGGAAGCAGCTATCTTGTTTGTTTATGCCCGTGTTATGTCTGTGGTGAAGGGACTATGCGCATTGCTCAGATCCGCCCCCACTTTTTTTTACGGCTTCTCTCGGCTTCTCTCGGCCATTGAAAGCTTTTCTCTGCTTTTTCCGGAGGAAAAACGACTAGGGACTTGTAATTGACGCCTTTTTGATGATGTCGGACAGGGAAAGAAAAATGTTTATGTCGGGCCTGGTCTGACATAGGACCTCAAAGGGTTAATCTCAAATTTTTGTAGCATTTTATTAATTCAGTTAACTTTAACAGTATGATGCTGTTTGAAACGTAATTGCCTGAAAGCACATTTTTTGCCTAACCAAACAAGTCTTAAAAGATTGCCTTCATTTAATTTAATCACTGGTAATGATACGTTAAGAGCTAAACCTTCTTTTATTTATAAGCAACAGCTTTTTTATGTATTACAATATAAAAGGAGGAATAGGTTATGGTGAAACTTATCCTTACTGTAGTACTCTTAAAAATACATATGAAGTGAAAGTATTCGTACATATAGGGGCTGATAGATTGCAGTGCAAACAATTGTGGCTGCAAAATTCAAATTGCCTAACGGACAGGCAATTATTTTGTACTGTGACCTATGTCATGTTAAGAGCAATGCAAATCACTCAACATGCACAAATAATGAGCCGCAATCATGATAATGAGGGTCGCAATGAATGCCACCTGTGCATCCGGTTATTTAGCAGCTGCACGTACAGCCCAGAGGTGAGGTGATTTTGGAGTACAGAAAGCAGTAGGCGCAGTATGAGATTTGTGGAGCACGATAATCAAACCAAACAAAAAAAAAATATGTTGGAGGAAGGGCAGCAGTCCTCTTGGCGCACAGAAAAGAATAAATGTTTTCTGAGGAGGAGCCGAGAGTCCTTATGACTGAGGTCACTCAGCATGAAATTGAGTTATTTGGAAAAGCCTTAGCCAACATCAATTATGCTACCAGCTGACTGCTGGAGAGACAAGTGGAGAGGACAATCCATCCCAAACAAAGTGACCCTGGGTTTGAATATGCGGGGTCTTCTCCGTCTTGCCCTTCTCCTCCGAAGGTTTTCCTGCCTTTCCTCAACAAGAGTCAAGCGTCACCGCATCAGGAAGTGTACCACAGCAGCCACCCTGAGGCCAATGACAGGTCTATGAAGGTGTGTGGTTTTATACAGCTCGTAATTACTCGCTTCTCCAATGGTTTGCACCTCAGCAATTGTCCAAGTGCAAGGCAAAATCTGAACATCTCATTATAATGTTTATTATTATTATTATTATTATTATTATTTATTTCTTAGCAGACGCCCTTATCCAGGGTGACTTACAATCGTAAGCAAATACATTTCAAGTGTTACAATATAAGTAATACAATAAGAGCAAGAAATACAATAACTTTTGTTCAAGCAAAGTACAAGTGTGACAAACCAAAATTCAATAATACAGCAGATAATAGTGATAGTTACATCAGGATATGATTAAATAGTGATAGTTACATCAGGATGTGATTAAATACAAAGTACTACAGGTTAAACAGTTGGCAGATTACAGTATTCTGAAGTACAGGATTAAATGCAGTAAAATAGGGGGCAGATAAGAGCAAAATAAAGCACATTTACATGAAGGGTGATAGTGTCCCAGGATACAAACAGAGGAGTTCTACAGGTGCTGTTTGAAGAGGTGAGTCTTCAGGAGGCGCCGGAATGTGGTCAGGGACTGGGCAGTCCTGACATCTGTAGGAAGGTCATTCCACCACTGCGGAGCAAGGGTGGAGAAGGAGCGGGCTCTGGAGGCAGGGGAGCGTAGCGGAGGTAGAGCCAGTCTTCTACTACCATTTAGATCAATTGAATAGACCCCAGCATCTATGTTTCTAGTCTTTTTTGATTAAATAAAACACAAATGTGAATGGTTATTCATTGTTTTTTGTCAGAGATTATGTTCCTCAGAGGAAGGCACTTTATTTGAGACCGGGGCCACTATAATTCTCCTCCTGTTGATGTAAAAACAACACTACCTTCCCACAAGTATGAGGTTGTGTAGCCCTCAGAAGATCTCATTCATTGCAAGATCTCTGTAGTTCTTGCTAAACATTAGAATCTCCTGGCTGGCAAATGACTCTTCCCTTCCTGTAAATACTCCCTAAAACCACATGAAGGGTAACAGATGTATGCTAAAACTCTCTGCAAAACAGAAGGTATGTGCTAAAAGAAAAGGACATGCTTAAATATCAAAATCCCATTCCCCCCTATATTTTTCAGTGAACTGAACCAACATCTGCTAAATCTCATCCATATAAAAAAGCAGTATAATGATCTAACAGGAAGATGGGGATGGGGGGGGGGGGCAACAAAGGATTGATGTAAAACTTTTACATGCATGTTCTCTTCTGTATTTTCTGTTATCATAACCATGAGAGGCATTTGTGCTTGAGTATGGATAGCCCAGCTGAGATTTGTATGCCTTTCATATGTCAAGGGATGTACATATAGTACAGGGGTTGACATGTTTTATACAAATACAAAAGTTAAAAGTCTTTGTCCACCAACACACCCAAAAATAATCCTTAGTGCTTTTTTGTCTTTGTGGTGACCTGCCTGCAACCTTCCCTGCACCACCTTGTAACTGGGTTTGTGTCACAAAGACGGCCGGAGTGGGTGGCGTCAGGCCAGATGCAGGAAATAAACAGACAGAGATTTGGGGTTTTATGAAGCTGAGCGAATGCTTTTGCTCAGCATTTAATAACAGAACAGAAAATAAAAGGTTTGAACACAAAACAAAACAGGACACGGCACTACACGCCAAAATAAAAAGACAAACAAAACGGACTACAGAGACAAAACACGGTGAGCAGATTTACCTATTATTATTTATTATTATTATTATTATTATTATTATTATTATTATTATTATTATTATTATCTTTACCTCCGTCTCCAATCCCGTTCTCCACTCACCGAACACCTAACCCCGACTGAATGAAAATGTGTATCTATATATACTGTTGTGCTGGGATTCAATTACTAATTAATTATTCACTTGAATCCCAGCACGTGATTTAATTCTGTGCAACCCCGTGCTCACATATTACATTTAACCAGCACGTGAAGTGATTTGTGCTCTCCTCGTGCCTAAATACAAATCTACACTTTTTAAATACACGTGAAACACAGACCCGTTTACATCCCGTATACCAATAACTATACACCAACATTAACACACGCACGCAACATACAACATATAACACACAAATGCACACAGGGGCGGGGCACATTGCCACAGTTTGACTGTAGAGAGGGTAGTTGCACAGCTTCAAATCCTGCTGTCTGGCATTTCTTTGTTCCAATAAGTACTGGGAAGTCTTCTGGAGGTTGGCGAAATTGTACAGTAGCTTTAGCATCAAATTAACAATTTCATTTCATTCGGTTAGTTGGTCACCTATACTTTCTGAAGCACACAATTTGTTAAACCTGCCCTGTAGACTTAAATAGTAACCTGCCAACTACATTATAAACCCAATCTGATTAGCCTTAATTTAGGTGACAAGTTATATATACCATGAGCCAGCTCGCAGACCTGCTGACAGGAGCAGTGGGAGGTAATTGAGCAATAGGCTACAGGTGCTGATAGGTAGGATTAGTTAAGTGAAAAATACTTTAACTGATTGCCTAAATTGGCCAGCACCTGTAGCCTATGTAGCCAGCAATTGTCTCCTCCAGCCGAGGGACATAAAAGTGCTGGGCAGGCAGTTGCATGGGAGAGAAAGAAAGAGAAAGCAGACCAACGCGAGAAGCGAACAGGAGCAGCAAGATATTTGCCAGCTTTTCTACAAACAGGAGAGCACCTAAAGATCTGGGCTTTTGAAGTGCAATTATTATTTGCAAGGGACTTGGCAACCGCATTGTTTTTGTTGCAATTTGTTTAGTTGTTGTAGTGCAATGCCATTTTGGATCCGGGCTTTGGGGAAGCAGGAGTTTTTTTGTGGATTGTTTTATTTAAACCGTTTTGTTTTCTTGTAATCCTAGCACTGAAATTGAAGAAGGAAAAAGACTTAAGAGTTTATGTTTTTATCTATTACTTAGCAGATGCCCTTATCCAGGGCGACTTACAATTGTTACAAAGTTATCACATTATTTTTACATACAATTACATTATTTTATTTACACACATTACCCATTTATACAGTTGGGTTTTTACTGGAGCAATCTAGGTAAAGTACCTTGCTCAAGGGTACAGCAGCAGTGTCCCCCACCTGGGATTGAACCCACGACCCTCCGGTCAAGAGTCCAGAGCCCTAACCACTACTCCACACTGCTGCCCACGTTGACTCAGAAACGTCTTCATCTAGACAATATGGGGAAGCTATAAAAAAGGCCAACAAGATGCTCGTATATATTGTGAAAAGTGTTGAATTTAAATCAAGGGAAGTAATGTTAAAACTTTACAATGCATTAATAAGACCTCATCTAGAATATTGTGTTCAGTTCTGGTCACCTCGTTACAAAAAGGATATTGCTGCTCTAGAAAGAGTGCAAAGAAGAGCGACTAGAATTATCCCGGGTTTAAAAGGCATGTCGTATGCAGACAGGCTAAAAGGAAAAATTGTAATGTCAGACCTGGTCCGACATAGGACCACAAAGGGTTAAGCCTGATATCTGCTATTAGCTGCTGTGTTGCTGCTACTATTTCATGTATTATGCACTTTTCACTGTATTTAATCTGTTATGTTTTTTTTATTTTTTTACTGTATATCATGTATTATGCATTTCTCTGTATTTACAGTATTATGTATTTTCTTGTTCTTACTGCATCTTGTAAAACGCTTTGTGATGGTGGTCCACATAGGCGCCACATATAAGAGGCTCTCCCCAAAATAAATTGCCCAAACCCTCACAAGAAATTGTTCTGACCAACACAAAAAATATTTGTTAGGGGAGATCGATATTTTTTTCCCCAGCAAGTGCGCAAAGCAAGTCTAATGAACATATTTCTCCGCCAGACCGCTAGGGCAGCTGGGATATCAAAATCAACACTGTAGTACAGATACAGGATTTGGTTACATTTCAATGTCATTGGAGGAGACAATGCTTGGCTGGTTTAATGTCAATTCTTCCCGTCGATCTGAGCCCCCCATACCACTGCAGGAGGCAGCCGACGAAAACTCTGAATCCTTTTCGCTCATTCCCTTGCCTGGAACATCCGCTTCGCAATTTCTACATTTATTGCTGCTATCTATACAAACAGCTTGATCCGAATCTGTTTTTACAGAACTTGTGGTAAAATATTTTCGTAGCATACTGTCTGTTTTCACGCACCGCCATTTTGTAAGAATGTGATAACTGACGCTACAGTCAGAACCTACTTCCTTTGACTGTTTGAACAAATGGAAGGGCTTTTTTAATTGATAACATGGCTAAAACATTTATCGTTCTGTTTTCATACTGTTTCTCAAGAAGTTTTTTTATCTGCTTCAGTGCTGAGAAACACCTTTCTGCCTCTGCTGTAGTCATCGGAGTGATAATAACTTTCTTCAGTAGTTTTGTAATCTCTGGAAATGTTCTGTCCACGTTGTTATATATCATCAGGTCAAGCATACTTAATGCATTTTCAGCATTTTTAAAAACTTCTGTTTCATACACTGTTTGTAAGTCAATACATAAGGAGGTGTTACTAAGCACTGGACATGGTTGAACTGTTTCCTCTAGTACACTGTCCGGGAAAGTTACCTGATATTCATCAAAATGGTCACTCTCTAGCAATTTTGCAGAGACAAGGTGCTTTCTGAAGGCAAACTGTTCCTTTGCGTGAGAAATGATGATGTCACAAATTTGCAGGGCAGCTGTGTCGGGCCCCTTGGTCTTTTTGGCATTGGTGGCAGGTTCTCAGGGAGGCTGATTTCCGGTGTTCTAACAGATGCTCAGATGTTCTGAATGCTTTGAACAAATTGAGTTACTGCTTCATTTGCATCAAGAGATATAATATTCCTTGCCTGGAATTTCCCATACAAGATATCCACCTTCATCATTATCTTTTGGAACAAGTACAGGAAGTACTGAAACTCTCTGTCCATGAGGCTATGGCAAAAACCATTAGCTTCTCTAACTGTGAAACTGTCAAAGTCTCCTGAATCACTAATAGTTTGAAAACACTCTAACATGTGATTGTGCTGTTCAAACACTGTCCTCACTTCTTGACTACAAAAATTCCACCTTGTTTGAGCACCAGTTGGTAGTCTTTTCTTCATCCAAAACAGCAGTTTTCTTTGGAGAGCGAGAGAAAAAAGTTGAAAAACCAGAGAGACATAACATGCATTTGAATATTTTTCCCTTACAAACTTCTGGACCCCACCAGTCTCACCACGCATTACACTAGCTCCATCATAGCTCTGTGCAATTATTTTAGCCTTGTCACTTTCTTCTGTGAATATGTCATCTAGCTGTTATTATTATTATTATTATTATTATTATTATTATTATTATTATTATTATTTATTTATAGCTGTTGCAATATGGCAGTGGAAATAGCTTCAGCATTTCCATGTTTGGAAATAGCTTCAGCATTTCCATGTTGCAGCTCGGTAAACCCAAAAAATCACTCAACAACACGTCCAGTTTTGGGAACAACGTACCTACAAACTAGTACACTTTGGGAAATATTTGTAATGTCATTGGTTTCATGAACTTGAATAGCGACATAATCAGTCTGTCAGATCTTTCACAATATTCTCTCTTCAAACCTCTAACATCCAGCCTAGAAGTCTTAAAGACTGTGTCCTTCCTCAAGTGTGTTTCCATTGCCTGATCAAACCCTGAAACAAAGTCTAGCAGCCCAAAAAACTCACCAGGATTGGAAGATGTTGATGATTCATCATGGCCTTGTAAGGCCAATTCAAAAGCTCCACAGAAGCTTTCAATGATGAGTGTAAGTATGTGTCGGTTTTTAGACCCTTCTTCATTGTGCTTCTTTATGGCATTTCGGTAAGCAGTGCTAAGCTGGACTGAAATATTCACTCTCCCTAACATACCTAGATGCATTTCACATGTCTTATGACCTCTTGAGTCCTCATGTTTTTTTGATTTAGAGGAGAGATGTTGCAGGTCTGTAATTCCGTTTCTTGACCAGGCTGCATCAGTGTCACCCTGATCCTTGTCAAAAAGGAGGCAAGAAAAGCAAAACAGTGTATTGTTGTTTTCGCAACCCCATGGCCTAAGCTTATAGCACGACTCGTTAAAGGTTCGAGCGTATGCCCATCCTCTGTCACTATTCACCTTCACCAATTTTATTGGAGGTCTGCTGGGTCCCAACCTTTTGATCTGCAGTTTCTGCACTTCCTCCATTGTAGCAAAATTATTCTACTGTATTCATGTCTTCTTTTTTTGCTTAACTTAGACTATTTAAAAAAAAAAAAAAGATTAAAAAAGTAAAACACACTGAATTTACTCAAATTTAAATGTGTATTTATTTAAATTTAGGTTGTCCCTGAATCTAAATCAATCCCAAGTTCAAAGACCTTAAATGGAAGTCACAACTAAGGCCAAAGAAAAACAAAACAAAACAAAACAGGAACCAGCAGATAATTTTTATAGACCTAATAAAAGGTTGATCAGCTACAAACAAACAGCAACAAAAAAAAAAAAATAGTAATTTAAAAACACCTAGAAAAAAATAATCTAAAATAATTAAAGCAGTGCTAAAGAGCAGCAGCCTCAGGAGAAAAAGGGACAGACGGCACAAAATAAATCCAGATTAAAACTGTGAAAATCACGAAGTTGAACAAATAAGTGTATTCATAAACATTAATTTAAAGTTAGATGACGTTAGACAAAGATTATTAACTTCTGCCACGGAAGAATAACTAAAATTGACTACTGCCTTAATGCTGGGATTTGTGTATTCTTTTATAACACAGGTGTTTGAAAGAGAATTTCTTGGCTGTTTATTAGTGGAAAGCTTCCAGCAACTTTCCAAAATGAAATCCTAATCATGTTGGTGGATATTTCCTAAAAGGAGTCAGTCACTGATTAATGACATATAATTAAGGCTGTCCACTAAAACCAGAACAAATATGTTTATTGATGCCAAAATAAAGAATATATATATATATATATATACAGTGCCTTGCAAAAGTATTCAGACCCCTGACCAATTCTCTCATATTACTGAATTACAAATGGTACATTGAAATTTCGTTCTGTTTGATATTTTATTTTAAAACACTGAAACTCAAAATCAATTATTGTAAGGTGACATTGGTTTTATGTTGGGAAATATTTTTAAGAAAAATAAAAAACTGAAATATCTTGCTTGAATAAGTATTCAACCCCCACACATTAATATTTGGTAGAGCCACCTTTCGCTGCAATAACAGCTTTAAGTCTTTTGGAGTAAGTATGTACCAGCTTTGCACACAGTGTTGGAGTGATTTTGGCCCATTCTTCTTGGCAGATTTGCTCCAGGTTGTTCAGGTTGGTTGGACGACGCTTGTGGACCGCAATTTTCAAACAGTGCCACAGATTCTCAATGAGATTGAGATCAGGACTTTGACTGGGCCACTGTAGGACATTCACCTTTTTGTTCTTGAGCCACTCCAATGTTGCTTTGGCCTTGTGCTTGGGATCATTGTCCTGCTGAAAGGTGAATTTCCTCCCAAGCTTCAGTTTTTTAGCAGACTGAAGCAGGTTCTCTTGCAGTATTTCCCTGTATTTTGCTCCATCCATTCTTCTTTCAATTTTAACAAGATGCCCAGTCCCTGCTGATGAGAAGCATCCCCACAGCATGATGCTGCCACCACCATACTTCACTGTAGGGATGGTGTGTCTTGAGGCATGGGCAGTGTTAGGTTTGTGCCACACATAGCGCTTTGAGTTTTGGCCAAAAAGCTCTATCTTGGTCTCATCTGACCACAAAACCTTTTCCCACATTGTAGCTGGGTCACTCTCATGCTTTCTGGTAAACTCCAGACGTGCTTTCAGATGGTACTTTTTGAGTAACGGCTTCTTTCTTGCCACCCTCCCATACAGGACAGTGTTATGCAGAGCAGTGTTATGCAGATATTCCTAAACTTATTTTTTTTTAAAAAGTTGTTTACAGTACATGTTAAAGTGTATTTTTCACTTTTTCAATCTGACAGTGGTTTAGAATATAGGCCATGGCTTAATATGTGTATTTTACATTGTCAGTGGTAACATTTGATAAAATTTAAAATAGGGGTATGCCGAGTAATAACTATTAAACGATATCCATAACAAGTAAACTTTTTTCTCAAAGTAACACAAGACTAAAAACGTCTGGTTATTCTCCCATTTCTCTTTGATCAAAATACATTAAAACCATGTGATTGCCATTCATTTCATTCACAATAACGTTTTCAACAAGTGATGGTTGCTTATTATGTAGGTAATGTCAGTAGGATATGCGTTTCTCAACCTAATTAATTATGATTTTTTCTTTTACACCTTTATCTTTGCACTGAAGGTAATTTACAGAAAGAGAAAACCACAGTATGTATTTTAATTCTTGTTAACTTTTAATATAATAGAGTGATGATGTTTACAAATATACTTTTGCTTCTGTAAAGCATCTCTTCAGTTAAAATGGGCTGGTCCAGTGGTTAAAGAAAAGGGCTTGTAACCAAAGAAGTCCCTGGTTCAAATCCCACCTCAGCCACTGACTCATTGTGTGACCCTGAGCAAGTCACTTAACCTCCTTGTCTTTTGGGTGAGACGTAGTTGTAAGTGACTCTGCAGCTGATGCATAGCTCACACACCCTAGTCTCTAAGTCGCCATGGATAAAGGCGTCTGCTAAATAAACAAATAATAATAATAAAATCTGATGTGCTGAAGTCAATTCTTGAGAGAGAGGGAGCAGGCAGCTACTTAAGATATTGAGGTTAAATCTCATTCCATGACAAATTACCCCCAAAAAGTTGGATTTTAAACCTTACCATCTCCGATTTACACCAAACTTGGTTCTTGGAATTGTTTCAGGCAAACAAGCTCAAATTTACAGGGCATGGAAACTTTGTGGGCTTTATTCCTGGGTGCATCTGTCAAGGGCATCTGCAGTGCAGTGGTGTGGGCTACTCCCCATGCCTTTACTAGGTTCTACAGACTTAATGTCGTGGATCCTCAAAACCCTGGTGTTAAGGGCGGCTTCTCAGTCGACCCTTACAACACAGGCATAGAGGTAAGTTTCTCCCTCCATTTTTTAGCCCTAGCTACTTGTTACTGGCACCATCCAGCTACACAATTACAGGTTCAATTATTTTACCATACAATGTGTTACTGAATGCCTGCGGCTGTAAATATTTAGCTGCAACTACTAAAAAATAATTGCAGGCATTCCCTTAAAAAAAAAAAAAGAAAATTGTGGAATGCAGTACAGCATTTAACAATTAGATAGAGATCTGTGTGATGATTAATGGAAAGAAATAGTCTGAAATGCATATATAGTTACTGTATATTGAAATAAACTTGGCGAGTTATAGTGAGAAGAACATCTGTTTAGTTTATTAACAGACAGTGGGTAGCTTATTTCAAGGTTCTAGGTTTTGATACTTGAGCAATTGTTTATTTTTATTTTTGTGTTATCAATCAATCTTTATTTTATATAGCGCCTTTCATAGTGGACCACCATACAAAGCGCTTTACAGGATAGTGAGGAACAATGCATAATAAATTAAATACAGTGCATAGTACATTAAATACAAAAAGTAAAAAAAATGCAAATACATTAAATACAGGCAAATTACATTAAATACAAAGCTAGGATGTGAATTCTAAACATTGTGCATGCGTGTGTTATACAGAATCATACAAATAAGATGGAGTGAAAAACCTGAAATAGCAATTTAGACAACAGATAATAACAGATATCAGGCTTAAAGAGCATTGAAAGCAAGAGAGAACAAGTGGGTCTTGAGAGTTGATTTGAAGTGAGAGACTGTGGGAGCTACACGCACTAAAGCTGGGAGAGAGTTCCAGAGAGTCGGAGCCATAAAGCTAAAAGAGTGCTCTCCAAGTGTGGTGCACTTTTGCTTGGGTATAACAAGCAAGCCAGAGTCAGGACCTCAGCTTGCGTGCAGGGACATAGCGGGTCAGCAGGTTGGAGAGATACTCTGGACCTGTGTGATGAAGGGCCTGTAGGCAAGCAGGAGAATTTTGAAAGTAATCCTGAACTTTACAGGTAGCCAGTGCAGCTGGGCAAGACAGGGGGTAATGTGATCATGTGTTTTACATCTGGTAAGGATCCTAGCACTACTACTACTGTGTATGTAAAGAGTAGGCCTACTTCAGAGTTTATTGCGTTATTATATAGTTAAGCTGATCTATTAATCACTTTTCATCAAATGCTTTTTTTTTTTTTTTTTTTTTTTTTACTATTTTCGGCTGTTGTTTTTATTTCTTAATATTTCACTTGGATTCTTTTTTTTTTTAGGTAACAATGGGTATACTTTTTCCCTTTTATATTTTATTTCTTGCAGAACTGCTGCCACTAAAGAGCTCCTCAATTAAGGACAGTATATGCAGCATGGCAGTAAATAGCTATAATGTAAATCTTTCTGAATCCATAATTATTGGTTAGGTTATCAAAAGTTGAGGTAACATGGGTTATCTAACTCTCTAAATAATATAAGCACCTCACTCTGAGATGTATGTAGAATTGAATCTAGGCTATTTATGGTCTTTATTTGACTTGTAAAATGAATGTGCTCTATGCTTATTCACACTATCAATGTCTGCTTTCTGGTCTGGATTAACACAAGTTACTTATCTACTGTTCAGAGTATATATTCTTCCCACTATTCTTATGTGCCATTTAATTTTCTAAAACAAAATACTAATGGGAATATATTGGAGTTATATAGGTATTATGTTTTAACTAGAGATTTAGATGTAGTTATATATGGCCATATCCCAAACCACAGGTATTTGGCTGCCATCACATAGTCACGCTTTAAAATTGCCAAGCTGCCCACAAATTCCCACGGCAGGACTGCCAATAAAACTTTAGCCGTCTGTTGCCCAAACAGTCAGTCATGTGACTCAAGCAAACATGGGGTTTTCAAGTGGCAGCGTACATTGTTGTCTCTTTTGTCAGGTCCTTTTCTGTTAGTTTCCACTGGTGTCTCAATTACACAGATGACACAAGATTGCTTTCAGCATGGTATAATCAATTGTGTAATTATGTTTAATGAGATTGCAGTGAGGCAACAACATTTGAACTTGATGATAAGTGGCTATTGTTCCACTGTTTACAGCCTGAAACATTTTGATCGAATATGCATGTAGTTTTGAAATATCATAATAGTAAGACTAGCTGTACGTCTTGTTCTGCTACCACCGAATCCTAGTCACATACCTCATTTCAGGGGATGTGTCTACCAACCTGGAAAAGGTCAACTACATGTTGTGGATTTTATATATATATATATATATATATAGATATAAAAATTCAAAGTTTTCGCTCTAAACATCTCCAAATGCAACATGATTTATAGTTATTCAAGGCCTCCCAAAATGTCTGCCTCAAGAATGTTCAAGTCACATCATGGTTCACGAATCATGAAACCTTTCCAAATGGCTTTCCAATATAAATGCAAGTACTTCGCCTAGATTGCTCCAGTAAAAACCCAACTGTATAAATGGGTAATTGTAAAAAATAATGTGTAAAAAATGAATGCAATTGTATGTAAAAAAAACTGTGACATCTTGTAACAATTGTAAGTCGCCCTGAATAAGGGCATCTGCTAAGAAATAATAATAATATCGCCTACAAATATCAGCACACAACTTTCACACTGCATAGAAAGGCCTATATACATTCGCATACAAGTGGCTTTTCTAATCCTTACCTACATTCATTTATTTTCAAAAGTCTGTGTATTTTTGGAGCCTTAAAGGTTGTTTGTGGGTGATTATATATATATATATATATATATATATATATATATATATATATATATATATATATATATATTTTAAACCAAGACAAAGTAAAAGAGCTTGTCAGGACACCCCAATGCCTATTTACAATTGTTTAATCTACTGAAGTTTGGTTGGAATGTGTAAACACATTTTCTGACTGAATATAAACAGTGCCTAACTCAGTTTTGTAAACTAAACACAGCTGCAGGAGAGGAGGGTGTTGGAACTACTGTAACCACAAACATTGCTTTGTGATGACTTGATAACCAGCAGCTACAGTACAACATTAAGCTGGGACATTTATATCAGAAGCTATATATATATATATGTGTGTGTGTGTGTGTGTATATATAGCTACTGGTTGCAGTGCAATCAGTTTAGACTGTAGTACAGTACAGGATGTGGGAGGAACCTTTGTTCTACTTCTCAAAAAGTGCATAAAAACAATGGAATGTATACATTTTTTTCTAATATTGGCGAACACGTATGGTTTACTCTTAATGTCCATAAAACGGATGGGACTTGTCTTGACTCTCATCCAAAGGGAACCACACCTGTACATTGACTGCCCTAGAACTCACCCCTCCTGGGCAGTGTTGGCAGATGGAATATGTCCAGATTTTATAAAACAGTAGTGACAACCTGAACTGTAAATGAGAATTTTCTTTATAAAGCTTCAACACCAATTATAGACTCCCCATATTGACAAAGTGGATTTCATTTTACCCACACCTTGCTTGTGAGCTGGAGTGATCTGGCACACATCTTGTCAGAGTTGAAAGTGTGCTTACACAGCACTCAGAGCTAATGTTTTCTAACCCAGAAGATGGATTTGCCAATAGGTCCTGACTGTGGTTAAGAAGAAGCTGTATGGGCTTGAATCTGTATGCGGTGGCCATATGTGTTAGGGATGCCGACATACCTTCCCAGGAGTTCCTTACAATAGGCAAATAACATTTTATCTCATATAAAATCATTAAGGATTTAATGTGCTGCTAAGTGATGGTACCGTATTATATAACTGGGTAATAATTAATAATCAACCCATTGATCTACATTCTTCATAAATAAGGTCATATTTGGGGGGGTAACAAAGTACTTGTGTCATGATTTGCTCTTTTGTATATCTTTAGAGTTTTCTTAACAAGGGAATCTGAATGGAATAAAAAAAGCAAAGAATTCCCCACCCCAACTCGTTCTACAGCTATGGCCAAACATTTTGCATCATCCTATAGAACAACATTCCGCTTTGTAGTTTGTCATATACTTAACGAAAAACTAAAAAATTGAAAATTGTGACATTTTGCTTCAATGGTGATGTCATCACCTCATTCTGTGTATAAATCATTCAGGTCTCATGCATTAGCACACCCACATTTTAGCTTGAAAGAAACTTTTGAGGAGAACAAACACATGATGTCAGACTATTTTTACTTGTGTCTAATGCGGCAGCCAAGTTTTAAAAAAAAATGAGAAAGTTCTTTCAAAGTTAATAAATTCATTTTTGTCCCAACAGCCAGTCGGTGCATTTCTCATGGGATGTATGATATATGAATTTCTCTGAGGAACTAGTAAGAACATTTATTTTTTATCAGTGGGATGCATTTTATAGTTATAGAAATCAAGAACATGTAAGGTAGAGGCCATGTATTTTTTGGCATTCCCAAACATTGTTTTCAGGGATGAAATTAGATTTGCAGTGAGAGAAGACAGAACATGGTTTATGGATAAAGGTTATTTTAATTTTTATTTAGTTCCAGTTTTTTGTGTGAGATGGCCTGTCAAGTCCGGTCTACAGAGTACAACAAACTAACATGCAATTCTTTGCAACTTGTTGCACGCGACCATTTTTTAGTCACTGCAAAAGTTAAGCACTGCCTTGTCTACTTTCCTGAAACAAGTCGTACAGAATATCTGTGTCAAATGTCAAAAGCACATTACTGGTTGTTCAATGCAACATTTTGTACAGTGCGTACACACATGCATGCAACAAATTTAATTCACAGGGCTTTAAATAATGCCATTCATTTTACTGCAGGTGATTAATGCATTGGGGAAACTCTTTTTTTTACGTGGTAGCCTTATTTATAAGCAGGCAGGTTTCGTTTTTGACATCTGCTGTATTTATAAATGGATCAAAAACACCTTTTGAACTTATTGTACTAAGGAAATATGAGTGGAGTGTAAAATGAATGATTAAACACTGCAGTATGTCTTAAGAAAATAGCAGAAAATCATGTTATCTTTACAAAGATCTAGTTTCAACATGGTAATTTAAAGTATGCAATGATTAAAGGTGAGAACAATTGAGCTATAGTCCTAAGAATGAGCCTTTAAGAATACTGACTGCCTCATAACCTGGGTGGTGTTGGCAGATGGAATATGTCCAGATTTTATAGAACAGCAGTATAATTAACTGCAAATCATTTTCCACTTAACAACTGATATTTGTTTTCTAGTAATATCCTATCCACGCAACCTATGTAATCCACAATCAACACACATTGAAGCCACGTGATGATCATGCGTTATATAAATAGAATGAATATAGGATTTAACAGCAGAAAATCCATGAAGAGACACAGCATGGTGACCCATTATTATTCAATCTCAAACAAACCCTTGATTCTGCAACACCTAAAGAGGTAAATCTTGTTCCGATGCCACGTCACAAATGGCAATAAAGCTGAAAGATTTTTTTCAGTACGTGGCGGAGTGTCCCGCCCCTTTGTTTATTATTTATTTTATATTATGATTTATGTTTATATTACGATGAAGCGCTGCTTATTTGTTATTGTTTTGTCATTTTAAGAACCTCGTGAGGATGCGTGGCTGATCAGCTACTGATTATTTAACTAGTTGACAGTCGCGCATCCTTATTAAACTCGTGCAGACTATGGCCGAGGGGTAATAATTAATTAATAGCTAGTTAACCCCTCGGCCAGAATATAAAAGCCTGCAGCTATCTGCGCAAAGCGGAGAGTGTCAGAGGAGAGACGTAAGGCTGTGTGAGAGTAAAGCAATTGCTAGACATGCTGGATAAAAACCAGCACGGTACTTGTTTGTTTGGCCAATGCGCCTTTTGGTTTTGTGTTTGTTTAAACCTTTTGTTTATTTATTATTTAATAAAATAGGTTTCACCACCTCCATTACCTGTTTTGGTTTCTGTTTCTGGTCCGTGACGTCACCATCCACACGCCACTCAACAACAGCTCGGTCACACAGCACCATGTATTTTTTCCTACAGGTATCCATTTTACAGCAAGGAAAAGGTTAGTAATTATAACTTGGCAGGGTATATAAGTTACACATCTGTACAAGTTGCATGTAGAATGAACTGCCTGCAATTAATTTAAGTGCTTTACAATCTAAACCAGTCAAATGGAATGTTATTTTAAAGTGTTACTTATGACTGCATCCAAAAGCTGTATAATGGTCTTAGAAAGTGTTAAGAACATACCAGAAAAGCTAAGTTCCATGCGTATTTAGCTGGTCAAAGCATTTTACTGTATATAACTGTAACGTTACAAATGCAGAACTTTCACTGATGTATTTTTGAGGCAACAACTGTTATTTTGGAATGTCTTAACTGTTTACATAAATAGTTAGGTCTATTGCCATACAATTGGACTGTAATAATATATTGTAGCTGTTGGCTCAAGGATAAAGGACTTTACCGTAATTGTCTTCAAAGAAATGGTAGTAAGAATGTTGCACATTCTTGTGCTTGTGTTTGGCCCAGTTTACTGTTTCCAATTTCTTAAGCAATGAAGCCAATATAACTAACAGGCTACAGGCCTAATTAACAACATTCCCAATAGTGTACATTTCAAAGTAAAAAACACTATAAATTACGAGCAGGTTGTCACTGGTGGAGTGGTCAACCAAGTGGTTGGATCATGTTAGTACTTCATTTTTGTAGTGTTCGTTTGAAATTTACAAACATCGGCCCATCAATGTTTATCTGATTTAAATTGAGTATATTTACTTCTTTCAACAATTTGAGCAAGAATAAAAACATATACTGCATTCACAGGTTTACTAGTAAAAATAATATTTTAGGTTTACAGTAGCTAATGTATAGTGGTCAGTTACAGTGATGGCAATAAAATAAAATGTTGCTTGAAGAAATACTGGAAGCACCAGAACCTTCATATGTCAATGTAACAGAAAGACAATGATTCTTGGTGGTAAATCTCCCTCCCGACCTGTGAGGGCGCTAAGTAACAGGAATAGAGTACTCCAGACTCCTTGGCCTGACACTTCATTCCAAGGGTTAAAAGGAAGTCGGTCATGTGGCAGCTGCAGGTCATAAAAAGCAGCTGCAATCGTTTACCAAGGGGTCATGAGTGACGGTATAAATAGGGGTCGAAGCGATGTCATCTGTTCCTTCGTTTTGGTTGTGTCATTGACCTGGAAGGACCCGTACTGTTGGTGAAATAATCGTGAGTGTTTGTTTGTCTATTGTTGAGTGTATTCACTAGATGGCTAACATGTTCCGGAGCTGTCACCAGAGGCCAGCACAAACCCAGGATAGCACTGCACTTGTACCACTGTAAAACTGTATTGCACCACAATCACTAATTCACGCACTAACCAGACTGGTGTATGTGTTTTGTGTTTAATGTGGGGATACAAGAACGGGACTATTATTTAAGGACCAGCTTGGGGGATTATAAATGTAAGTAATACACGCCACTGTATTACTTACCATCATTATTATTTGTTTCGCGCCGTCAGGCACTGGACAAAAACAAATAATAAAAACAAACCTTTTTCACCTGGATTACAATTGTCTGTCTGTTCTTTAATCACCTGGACCTGTACACTATTAATCACCTGGACCTGTACACTATTAATCACCTGCACCTGTACACTATTAACCACTTTGCCGGAGTCACACTTTTTTTTTTTTAACCGTTTTTTCTTAATGCCTAGAGAAGCATGTATTCACTAAAACCTTGCAATGACATTCTTTACTTAGGTAGTGGAAAGATTGGCATCTGGGTGTATATGAAGCCGTCTGTCCATATTACATGGGTCACACTTATTTTACATGTACATAGGTTAATTATAAACAGGGACCATTACTTCTGCAACATATTCTGAAGACCCTAGAAACCTGAGAGTTATTTTTTTCTTGGTGGATGGCTAACTTCCAAAGGAAACCTATAACCGGATTATTAGCACCTGCACATTTCTATTATAGGCATAGTCTGCCAGATATTATCCCGGGTCACTCACTTTACCTAGCTAGCATAGTTCCCTGGCTGTCCAAGAGGAAAAAAATCTGGTATGAGTGTATATTTTAGAGATTTCTGCCATATGGACTGTTGTACCCAGCTGTAGCCAAACTTTAAAAGAAAAATGCATTATTGAGCAAAAATAACATATTATAATGTTTTACTTTATCGTATATTTAAAACAAGTTCAGAGCAAGGTGGGCTCTTAACCCTTTAGCTCTTCTCTGATGCAACTACATTTTTATTATATTGTGCTATTAGCCCTGTGCTTTTCATATACAGAAATTCAAAACCACCACTGTTTTAAAAAGGAGAAACTTAATGAAATGATTTCCAGTAAGGATTAGGGCAAAGCTCACACGGAACTGAAAATAAATAACATCATGTATTATTATTATTATTATTATTATTATTATTATTATTATTATTATTATTATTATTATTATTATTATTAGTCGTAGTAGTAGTCGTAGTAGTCATAGTGTTTGAGGCACAACTGATATTTTTGTAAATAATTGAAAACAAAATTGAGATTATGTGCTTGCATTGTAATGAGAAATGTACTTCCCTTAATTACATAATATTAAGCATGAAAATAAGTGAAATACAGGTGCACTCCACTTATAACGGATCCTGTTAGAACGGAGTTCCATTTACAATGTATTGAGGAGGCATGTCCCTGCCGAACAACATGGGCTTTAATGGGGAATTACTCTGGTTAAAACTAACTCGCTTATAACGTATATACCGTTTAATACGTACAGTTTTCCTGGTCCACAAGCAGATGTTTTGCACATAATACGTCGTTTTCCTGTTCCGAAGGCAGGTCTTTTGTATTTAATACGTACGGTTTAATACATACAGTATCGTTTAATACGTACATTTTTCCTGTTCCACAGGTAGATATTTTGCGCAAATAAGGTAAGTAAATGACAGTCACGGTGGCATTTGTGACGTTTTTATTGGCACAGTCGCTGTACAGTTTAAACGTATATAATTTTAATTACATTTAACGAAAATATAAATTTGTAAAATGGTACTACGTATTACAGGGATGTGTTTTGTAAAAAATAACAAACTCCTGTTCTTTGGCAGTTAAGCTTTTTTGTTTTTATTTGCTTTGCTGTGTATTCTATTTCTTTCTTTTCTTCCCGTGCAGGGCATGGCCTTCTCCTTGGAGGAGAGGCTGCAGCTTGGAATCCATGACCTCCTGCCTCCATGCTTTCTCAGTCAGGATTTCCAGGTCCTGAGAGTGCTGAGGAACTACAACATGAAGAAGGATGATCTGGACAGGTGGGTGGGTGTCACAATGATGACAGGTGGTGTGTGTGGGTGACGTCAGACCAGGGAAATGAAACAAACTCACGAGCAGGCGACCCCAGGCGACAGCGAGCAGGCTACCCCAGGTGATGGTGAGCAGGTGACGGCAAGCAGGTGACCCCAGGCGACGGCGAGCAGGCAACTCCTGGCGAAGCAGAGCTGGTGACCCCAGGCGAAGCAGAGCTGGTGACCCCAGGTGAAGCAGCGCCGACGACCCCAGGCGACGGCAGCTGCGGACCCTCGGGAGGTGACGGCAGGAGGAGAGCCCCCAGCCAGTAGGCAGCAGCGGGAGCTCCACTTCTCCCCTGGTGATGGAGGTGGGAGCTGCAGGTAGTCTCCCTCTGGTGGTGGAGGTGGGAGCTGCCAGTAGTCTCCCTCTGGTGGTGGAGGTGGGAGCTGCAAGTAATCTTCCTCTGCTGTTGGAGGTGGAAACAACAGGTATTCTCCCTCTGCTGGTGGAGGTGGAAATAGCAGGTAATCTCCCTCTGCTGGACGTTCGTGCTCCCCCCGTCTGGGCGCTAGTTCTTCCTCCAATGTGTGGCGATGCTCACCACAGCTAGGGCACAATTCCGCCGCGAGGTGCCTCACAAACGCCTTTTTTTTTTTTTTTTTTTTTTTATTTTTTGAAAAAATAGGGAAAAAAAAACACCCGTACTACCAGTCCTGGCATGACTACTCCAGAGGCATTGTATCCCACGATGACACCATATGTCACAGTGATGGCTTGGGTGGTGTGTGTGGGTGACGTCAGACCAGGGAAATGAAACCAAACACAGGTAACAGGGGGAAAATGCCGCTGCTGTGCTCTTATTTAATAAATAAATATAAAATAAAGATTTAAGAAAACACAAAAGAAAAGGGCATACTGGCCAAAGTAAAATAAACAAACACAGACAATAAAGACGTTAACAAAACAAGTACCTTTCTATCGGGTAGCATTCACTTTCTCTTTTCTCAATACTGTTGTCTTTCTCCTACACCCTCTAAGCTCTTCTCAAATGAGCTGGAGTGGGTCTTTTTATATTCTGTGGCTGGAGCCTTAATTACCCATTAAACAATTACCTTACTAAGGCTCCAGCCATATTCCCACGAGCTTTATTGGGATGGGGATTCAACCCCATCCATGCCGACTACATTTTACAAGACCGGCTTTTCGCTGGTCTCAAATAATAAATAATAATATCGGATGGCTTTCGTCCGTTCGCACACAAACACAATATAATAATAATAATAATAATAATAATAACACCAACAACAATACAAATGAAAATACATACATAAATAAATGAATATATACAAGGGCTGGGACACTGTCACCTTGGCTTAGCAAGGAGCAATCCTGGGCTCTCCTTTCTGGCGTTGATTACTTAGAATTCTAATGAGCCAGAATTACAGTTTGTCAGAAAATTGGATTGAGGTAACACCAAAATTTGTGTAAAAGGTTTATGTACAGTGAAGCCTTCCTCTTAGGGACAGTTAAGGGATCAACAGAATGTGGCCTTAGGATGGTCTTACTTGAAACTTTTCTAAATAATTATTAAGGTTGCTTTACATGGTTGCAAAAAGGAGCATATTGTTCGCGATTGTTAAAAAGTGGCCTTAAGTGAGGTGGTCTTTTTACCGAATTAGCCTTACATAAGGTTTGACTGAACATTCACTAATTCTATCTGATTATTATCATATATTGGTTCCATTCACATCACTTTTAGGACCGTTTTAAGGAATGTTATTTTAAGGAGTGTATAAACATTCACTTAAGTTGTACAGTTGAAAAAGGTTTTGTGAAACTGCAAACTGGGTTAATAAAAGGTCCTTAACAAAACATTCCATAAACAAAATAATACTTTTAAAGGTAACATATGTTTTTGAAAGCTTTACCATTTCTGAATAAGTAATGCTAGCATATTATTAGCTTGTGCAACATGTTTTAGTTGCTTTGCTTTTCAATCCAACAGGGGTGTGTGTGTGCATGTGCGTGCCTGCGTGTGTGTGTGTGTGTGTGTGTGCTAGGGTCTTCTTGTATAAATTACTTGGTTACAATTGGCTATGCATTGCAAATGATGACAATAGTTTAAATACCTCTTGCAATATTAATATTTCACTTGAGAAGGATGAAGGGGGTTATGTGATCAACATATACCCCATTGGGATAAATAACAGCTGAAATTTGTATTTTAGAATCACCCATAACAATAGGTGGTTGATGCAAACCAGGGGAATACATTGTTGCTGTAAAATGTTAAACAAAAATCCATCTCTGATATTCTGAAGGTGTAGATGTTGATATGTAAAGATTTTGTTCTGGTAAAAAACTGACAGTTTAAAAATAAATAAATAAATAATACTCAAAGGATCTAGAAAGATGTAAAAAGCAGACCCCTAGTTGATTAAAATTTTGACATTGGCAGCTTTATGTGTTTATATTACAATCTGGCAGACGGGACTTGGATATTGACACATTTGATGATGCAGATGGTTAAATAAAACTAGCATTCAGCATCCCATGGAGTTTATATTGTGATTCACTTCTTCTGAATTTGGACTCGCTATATTTTGTGTGGGATTCTTAGATCTGGAAATATGTTTGTCTAATATCCTGTTCTGTGAAAAAGTTGAGCTGTGTGAAATAACATTTAAAGACCAGAGCATTATGATTGTTACTGCACAGCATGTGGGTGCTTCTCGGTGCCCATGGGTTTAACATCTCTCTCATGTTTGTGTGGGCACGAGCAATACAAAAAAATATATATCACTACAACCAAAATCTGTGACTCAAGTGAAAATATTAATGGGGTGGAAAAGTAGTTTACAACTCAAAATTTCCATTAGGATTCAGAATTTGATGAAGAACTGAAATTTAATATAAAGAGTGGGTGTACAAACTAAGCTTTTCCTGCTTAAATGTGGGCCTTGGTGAATTACAGTTGCCATACCACTCCTCCAAAACAGTGTCTAACATTTTTAAAGTCTCTGGTGTGATTGTCCTGTCAACATTGTTCATGTACTCCAGGAAAGCCAGTGGAATAGTGCACCAGATGGGAACTTCTTGAGATTCTTGTTGTGATGATACAGAATTTCCCCATTTTGTTTGTTCTTATTTCCTCTATGACTCTTCACTGTCACTGATATGTTAAATTATTTCACAAATAATTTGTATTGTATTTTACTGCTCTACACAAAAATCAGAACACAAGAAAATGTTGGCACGGCAGAGGTAGGCCAAGAACTATATGACTAATTTTAGGGGTACAGTAATTAGCTGCAATGGGCCCTGTATTTTGGTCACTTGTTTCTGAATGTTCACAGAGCTATAGCTATATTGCTCGACTGGAGGTATTTGTTGTAATTGGGTTGCTTTGGTTTTCACTCACATGGATTGGGTTATGTTTGAGGGCCATAGGCTGCTGGTCCTATGGTATCAGTCAATGGGGAGAGTGTTAGGTTAAGATTTATACTGGAGTAAGGGGTTAATTTCAGTTTTAGAGTGGACAAAGCGGAACGGTTGTGGTCTCCTTTTGTGTTTTGGATGCATGTCCAAGATTAGGCCTTTCCTCAGTAATGTTACAACACGTCCAATATAAAGAGTTACAGTCCACACTTTTAAAATCATCCATTAATGTTGTTGTTCTTAGAAAATGGAGGAAAGCAACACTCACAAAAAATTGAAAATATTATACAATGAGACATGCAAATATATAATATATATTGTTATAATTAAAAATCTTTACTAATTGTTGGCTCTTACAGCTTTGAAGGTTATTTGCAGTAGTGCCCTAAATCAATGACAGGAAAATTGCATAGGACTTGCCATTAACACACGAGGTGCAACTGGCAGGACTTTAAGACTTTCCACTATTAATCTTAATTTCCTGAGGAGGTGTCAATTGACAGCAGCTTGGGACTGCAATAATTTGTGTTCATTGATCTATACATTATTTTTTTTTTGTCTGTTTCAGTACAGTTACCTGTCACATTATCAAAAATCCCCAAAATTTATTTCACCCTTATCTATTTGTACAAAAGATACTGAAGATTTGAGTCAAGGGCTTTGACACCGACAAGGCCAGAGCACGCCCTTCACTTGATTACAGATAGCCATTCACCATTCAACATGACCAAACAAATCCCAGTAAAGTCTTTCCAGGGCTACTGTTCAACACCTGCACAAGTGGAAAAAAGCACTACAGAATTAAAAAGGAGGCTTTATGCTCCTCATATGGACTATAGTAAATGGCTCATATGAGGTTTTCATACACACTGGAACCATGTTAGGTCAAAAGATTTGGAGGACAGAAAATGGTGTTGTTTTTCAGCTTGGCTGTTATTAACGTAATACAGCAAACATATGTTGTGCAGAACAGAGATTATTACATTTAATATACATCGTTATGGAGATCAAGGAATGTTTATGACGTGGTTGGCTGAATGACTGCACATAAACTAGCAAACTAAGTGTAATGTTGATGGTTTATTATATCATTGTAATTACCTTCGTACACTGTAAAGCCATCTTAAACAGCTTGCAACATTTACTTGATTAAATTGAATATTTACAAATAAAGAGGCAAAACCTCTTTTTAAAGATGTAAACAAATAAAATCTAAAGGAAATTCAAGTCTGCTGAACTGTTGAAAATAGGGAAAGTTAAAATCTAGGATCCCAACACAATTTAATTGCACTATTTAGTTGGAGAAACTGTCCTGAGATGATTTTGGTATAATATAGGGGTGGGCACCAATATCGATATTTTGATATGATATCAATATCGTTCAATATCGATAATAATTTCCATATCGTGGTATTGTAGGATTAAAAATAAATTGAGGTACTCTCGCAGAGACACTTTTTATTGTTAATATTGCTAAAAATACAAACGCAGTATAATCAAGTTTATTTTAGATTAAGATAAACAAACCCTATACATACCAGTCATTGCCAGTCTCGTATGCAAACACCACATATATAAGTCTTATTTAACCATTTTATTCCATTGATTGCTGATTGGGCACCAAACGCTATTTGCATGCTGCATTTAGCACTATTGGCATTATTATAAGATAAGCGCATCTTCATTACATTTTGTCCGTGTGATTACTTACGCTATTATTAAAGTGTTTTTAAAATGTGTATTTCTGTATTATAAATGAGATGTACTTTTAAAACATCAAAACACATACCAAAATAATGCAAAAAATTTGACATGACACCGTACTTAATACTTTTAGAGGTGTTGTGAGGGATTCAGTATTTATACGCAAAACAGCTGAAGATTCAATTACTTTTGAATTGCCTAGAAAATGAACAACCCCAAAGTCTGTGCACAGTGAAGTATAGAAATATTTTGGTTTTGAGGTGGCTGATGATGGAATAGTAAAACAATATAACAAGACTGTGACAGGGTAGCCGAGGGTTGACGTCCCCAGACCAGATAGCTGACAGAAACAAAACACAGGCAGGTACTCGGGTGAAAGGCACGTTCTTGCACCGTTTTTATTAACAAAAAGAGATAAAATATTTTAACAAAAAAACAACGCTCACAGAGCAAAGTAAAAGTTTAAACAAAAACAGGTCACGAACACAAAACACAAACACAACACGTAGGTCAGTCTGGGCAGTAGCCTTCACTGATCTTACCATGCAGTCTGTTTTAGTTTCGGTTTTGTTTTTGCTTTTGGTTTTGCTTTTGGTTTTGTTTTTCTCCGCTCGCTCTCGTTCTCCCTGAACACCCCCCTGAACAAGAAAAGCTGCAGGTTTTTATATCGGTGACCATCTCACAATAATTACAAACACTCAAACAAAAATTCAATAAACGGCACCAGCCGCATTCTCACGAGCTGTCTGTCAGAGACGAGCTGCTACCATCGCATCTGCCAGACCACATTTAAACCAAATAATAATAAACCAAACAGCATGTTTTGAACAAAACACAAAATACATTTAAATCGTTACACATTCACCCGTTCTAAAATAAAACCAATACATTTTATATTGTAATACAATAAATGCAACCCATTTATTTACAAGCCGGGCTTTGTCCTGCCCCCTATTTACACGCATTACTTTTCTGCCTTGCCCCACTAACTATGTGCAGGGCTCTGTCCTGTCCTGCTACAAAGACCTTGTGTTTTTTGGTGCTTTGGAAGACTTCAATATCGATATCGATATACAATTTTCATATTGTTGCCTTTGCTTTTATGTGCATTGTATTAGAAGTCTCTACATACTTTACATTCCTGACTTGAAATCCCTGAACCCATGATAAATCACATGGGAAAACAATGCAATGTTTCATTTAATTTAATCATATTCTCAGGTTTACATATAACTTTCATTCTACTTCAGTGCAATGTCAGAGTTTAAATAGTGTGAACACACATTGGACCAAGCTTTCATGTCTCTCCTCCTTAAATTCCAAACTGGTCCTTATTGTCTGATTTTATACTCCATGTAAACTGTAACCCTGCCATTAACCCCGACTTTTGGCAAAGTTTCACAAAATCACCCTTCTGGCTGCAATCTTAAATTGGCATATCAGGTGTGGTAAAGTGGTGGGCAGTCAATACTGGTCAGTGGCAAAAATAGCACACTTTTATTCACAACAAACAAAATTAAAACACCTGAACAAATACACAGTTTGAACAAATAGAAACTCTTCAAAACAAAGCTTCAGCTATGCCGTGTATTCTCTCTCCTACTCTCTCCTACACAACCCACACAAACATTCATCCCTTTGTTCCTTTCACAGGGTGTGGCCAGGGGTGATTGGCAATCAGTCATTCAATTACCACCTGGCCACATTCCACACTTTTCAATAAAACAATTGTCAATTTACATTGTGTGGCTGTGCAAAGCCAGCCACAAATGATACATTTCTCAGTGTGCAGGGCACCTGCCCTGTCACATCTCCTCCCCCTACTCTGTCACACTGGGTATACAAAAATTAATCGATTTGTGGTTGTATTTTATGCTGTATTCCATGTGGCAGACTTGAACATTTTAACAGAGGATTCTGTTTGGGCACAATAGAATGAAAGGATTCAGCATTTTCTAATACCAAAACTATGTAGTTTTGTTTTTCTGACTTGTTTCTAAACAATTCCTCATACGGTACATCAAAGAAATCCAATATTATTTAAACAATCTCTTCCATATGTGTGAAAGTACGTGTCACTTCTTGTTTACTTGCCTAATAATTTTTAGTAAACCGCTGTTTCCTTTTTCTTTTTACAGATGCATTTTTTTATGTCTCTTCAGGATCGGAGTGAGAAACTGTTCTGTAGAGTGCTTACCTCTGATACACACAGATTCATGCCAATTGTTTACACTCCCACCATGGGTCTGGCTTGTCAGCAGTACGACTTAGCCTTCAGGAGACAAAGGTAGATGACAAACCTATGTGTAATGAATCCCACTGTGTTAATAAATGTGCAGAGAGAAAATGGTATACTCAACCTTGAGTTTTGCATTTCTGGCTCTGCAAATTAGTTACACCGCATCAGCATGTTGGCAAGTACCCAACACAAACTTAAAAGGTTTGATTAACAAACACTGAACAAAGGTGTGTACCTAAAAATGTTTAGCTCATTAACAATAAAAGTCTGCCAAATAAAAGTCCCCAAATATTTAGAAGTCATCTGTCTTTCTGAGCCTGTCTGACATACAATGTATGCAGCAATTTCGCCTCAACAGTCAAATAATAACTGACATCTGCCAACTGTTTGAAGCTGTTTGCTTGTAGCACTAAGGTACGCGCACCAACACAGAATAGGCACTTCTACGTAAATCATAAGGGGACCTATTCTGTCAACGTGTAAGTAGTGTGTGATCTGTGATGCCAACAACTACATTACAGATGTGCATGACATTTGAGAGGGATGACAGTCTGAGAGGCTGGTTGATAGGGGAAAATGGGTATCCACTGAAGTGGTGGCTACTGACACCGCTGCTCAACCCCATGACCCCTACTGAAGATATACCCGTACCTTTATGTGCTCATACTGTAATTGAGCAAACAGTTGGAATCCTCAAAATGTGATTCCGATGTTTGGATGCCTCTAGGGGAACACTACAGTGCACTCCTCAGAAGGTTAGCAATATAATCCGTAATGGACAGAGCAAAGATTACAGGGTTTGAGGGAAGCAGATGCTGAACTTGAAGCCCCAGTGTTGCAGGATGCTGATGCAGCAAGTGCCAGGCAGGTCAGACAAAGCCTTATAGACAGGGGTTCACATAACTGGTATGCAGGTATGCATGCGGACCAATAAAAAAGAATGCAGACTTAGTTATTGTAGTTTAAGACGCAAAAGCGTACTGTCAGTACATTTGTAACTTAATTTTGCTTATAGATCACTTTTCGTAGTTACTCTCCCCTTCCAGTCTGCTAAAAGAAATTTATAGCCTTGCTTGAGGGGCTTGGTCATCCTCTTCACTTGGGCTGCTGGACATTTTAAAAATGTTTGCACTTTTGTCTTCCTTCTTATTTTTGGTTTCAAAATACCCTCCGTTCGCTGTCGCAGATGCACAGGTGCTCTTAAAGGGAAAGTTGAATCCTTAATGGTTGTAATTTTACTCCCCCCACTGTAGTTTGATTGGCTGGGCGCATGATTTGCTATTTGATGTGCGTTAGCCCACGCATGAGATCCGACATCTAAATCATTTTTTTCGCTAATGCTGTCATTTTTGCCCTAGCGATAGGGGCTGCGCACATATTTGCTAAATAGGGCCCCACATGTTTTATTTTTAGCAATTCCTCTCGAACTGTGTTCTCCTGTAGTTAAGTTTGGAAGGTTGTATATTCTTTGTCTAAGAGTGTTGGTTCTCCTTGCTGTTGGAATGCAGATACAGTGGATGCCAGGGCAGTCTGTTAAGGATGCCTGTGAATATGATTAGGATACATTCTTGCTTCACTGCTCATATTAAATGTGAACAGTGTCTATTAGCAGTTCCAACATCAGCAGTTCAGACACCTACTTTTTTGGCACTATAAATGCATTCAGATGAAACTCTATATGAACATTTGTTTAATATTAGAATTCATCATCTTGACAATTTTTAATTCAGTGATCTTGGTAGGTGGTGAGATGACAACACATTGGTACATTAGATTACTAACAGCAACAGGTTAATTTTCTATATATATATATATATATATATATATATATATATATATATATATATATATATATATATATAATATTTTAATCTGTAATTTAACCAAGTTGTGCAGGAGCCTAAGAGTAACTGTCATAAATTCAAACTGCACTGTTAAAGCCAAGGAGCTGAATTATTTGTTGACCAAGAAGTTTTCTTAAAAAGAAAAAAAGGAGATTCAAATACATGACTATGATGATAAAGGAATTAATAACATATTCCAGATGTAAGCTTTTGTATTCCTTAATGTCAAAGCAACAACTCTGTTAAATGTTTTACATGATCAAATGACTGGCGTCTGATTAGGGCTGCCAAGTGCAAGCAGTGTGAGACAGGCATTGTAATTCAGATAGATAAGTCTGGTGGTTGAGAGCTTTGTGATTCTGGCTCTGATTACATTATCATGATCTGCAAGCCAGCTCAATCACTCTCTCACTGTACCTCAAAACAAGTCAAAGATGTTAACCCTGACATTATGACAAATGAACCAGCGCAAGGGGAGACTGGAGAAAAGCACAAAAATTAAGGAATTGCACCCTATTTACAGTCCTTGTTGAGATATAATAAACAATAGAGGGTACTGCAAACAAAACAGCAGGAAGAGAATTGCAATGAGATTCAAGTGCAGTATTTTACTTTCCCATGCTCCCCGTGGTTCCCACATTGTTGGCTGAAAAGTAAACCTGGTTAAATATGATTCATTGGTTTAGCAGTACAGTACTTTGATTTGAGCGAGCTTGTAATATAAACTGAGTAACAAGTAACTGCACTTGGCCATTGTCACTGACTGTTCCAAATGTGTTAAGCCATGCTCTAACTGGGTTTTGTAAGTCATGATTTGACCAAAACATGAAGATTTTAAAGCATCATGCTGCTTCAAAAAAGTGTTAGTAAGCCACCAAAAATGTAATGTTAAGGGCTTTTTAGAAAAGACATTGACTCAAAAAGTTGAAACATCTGACCTACACAATCTGTGCAGATGTAGTAGACTTGCAATTGTCAAAATTATCTTGGGAGGATTTGTATATTTATGTGTAAGTATTTATCGTGCATATTGTTTCTCCGTGTAAGGTGGTATGGTCACACTTTATTGTAAGGGACACTTTTTTCTTTGTTTAATACCTGTTAACAATGATATGATCACCTTGGAGTTCATAATCCAGAAGTAGGGATCTGTTTGCTAAACAGTCTTAACTGGCCTTGTTTTATTAGTTTATAAATATGCAATCATTAACAAAAAATGAACAGCATTTATTAGTGTTAAGCTAGTTAATAAGCCAGTTAATAAAATAAAAAAGAAAGTTCCCCTTAAAATAAAGTGAGACTGGTTGTATTTTTAAGTTCATAATATACACACAGTACCCTCTCAAATTCAAGTAAAAGCCTGACATTACTTTAGTTGGAAGTATCTATTGCATATCTATAGTTTTCTGTTTAATTACATAGTAAAATCTAGGAAATGAATGCACACTATTACAAAGCGGTTATTCCAAAAAGGGATATCAAACTATTCAGGATGCTGTTCTCAAGTTTAATGCCAGTCACTTTCAGAATACAAAATGAATGGGGCTCCCGAGTGGCGCATCCAGTAAAGGCGCTCCGAGTAGATTGCAGGATGCACCCTATAGTCTGGACGTCGCCGGTTCAAGTCCAAGCTATTCCTTTGCCGACCAAGGAGGATTGGAGTGCCGTCCAGGGGAGGGAGGGCTAGGTCGGCCAGGGTGTCCTCGGCTCACCGCGCACCAGCAACCCTTGTGGTGTGGCCGGGCGCTTGCGGGCTTGCCTGTAAGCTGCCCAGGGCTGCGTTGTCCTCCGACGCTGTAGCTCTGGGTGGCTGCATGGTGAGTCTGCAGTGTGTAAAGAAGCAGACGGCTGATGGCACACGCTTCGGAGTACAGCGTGTGTTCGTTCTGCCCCTCCCGCGTCAGCGCAGGGGTGGTAGCGGTGGGCTGTGCCTAAAAATAATTTGACATTAATAAATTGGGGAGAAAACAATAAAAATAATTGGCGAAGACTGAATTAAAAAAAAAAAAAAAGAATACAAAATTAAAATCATGTAAGTGTTATGAGATTTAGTGCCATCCGATGAAAGTCATGAAACAGAAAAAAAGTTTCCTATTGACATTTTTGTGTCATGTGATTTTATTCCAGTTCGCAATCCCCATGCTGCACATGGAAAATATGCATACCATGCTGTGTGCCTTTTGGCAATGCTCAATAGAAGTTATTTTATGTTCTAATTTAAAGTAGCCAAAAAAAAAGGTTTAGTAATGTATTTCATCACTTTCCATGGTAGTTCTATGTTAGATTGCTCTAGATTTGATATAACCAAGCACAGGGCAAAGGTTCAGCCACATATGTTACCTAGAGTGCCACTGAAGCATATTAAGAAAATCTGAAAACATATTCTGTATTGGGGAAAACAGGGTAAAATAATTGAGCACTAAAAAAAAACATGAATATGAGCAGCCAAACTGACAAACTATACGTGCCAGTTATTTATTTATTTATTTTTATCTCTGTCTATTCCTTTGGTCTCAACATGATTTGCTATGTTTAATACTGTAGCCTTAGCCACAGCCATAGCAGATCAGTAGAAAAGGCACACACACAGACATGCTCTCTTTCTCTCTCTCTCTCTCTCTCTCTCTCTCTCTCTCTCTCTCTCTCTCTCTCTCTCTTTCTCACACACACACTCTTAAAAGCCCTGTAATGAATCCCTTCTGAATTGTTATTTGTTCATCTCCTGGACCACCAAGGTTGGAAGAAAAGGATTGCCCATTATTAGGCTAATCATTAGTTCTCAGGTACAAAGGAACTTTGTTGAAAATGTACTTATTTGCCCTTAGAAGGTTTTACAGCCTGCAATCTGCATTACACATATTAAGTACAACCATACTTTATTGTAAGTTAAAAGTTAAAGATGCAGGTTTGTTCTATGATGCTCATTTTAAGGCTATAATATAATTTTAAAAACCATTTAGCATTAGTGTACACGGATTTGATATATGGACTGAATTACAATACACACTTTAAAATATAACAATAACAGATATTTCTAATGATACCTATATGCATGCATTATTTGCAATTTGTCCTTTACATTAAATATTCCTTGTGTTATTTGGACACATTGTACAATAAGAACCCTTTTCTGTTCATGATCAAAATGGCCATCAACAAACTAGTGTCTTTTAAGAAGCCATGGACATCAGGCCACACACAGAGGGGATCGTCTGTAAGATGAGATGCACAATTTGAAGTGCTCACTTTGAGTTAATGGAAAATTGCACACTGGAATTTGCTGATGTACATTAGTCCATAATGCTTGTACTATCAGCACAGGTTTCAGTACAGTAGTTGCATTTCCTTAAGAATTCCTGCATTCAAAGACCAGGTTTGGGAATCCATTCAAAAATGTTGATTGAATGGTGGATATCTTTTCCAGGATGTTTTACTATATCCAGGTGTTAGTGAGTTCAGGTAACAGTATAAGATAGGTGCTTATTAAATCTGCTTGATCCTCTTAAGTAGTTAAAGTATAGGGTTACAAAGAATGGCAATTTTAAAAGTTGTGTTTAACATATTGCTATTCTTACAGTATATTAAACTGCAATTGGAGTTGTTATCTTGAGAGCAAAGGTCATCTTGAGATACATAAAAAAATAGGAAAATCCTTGGCTATTTTTAGAAAATTCCCAATTATTTTCATAAGTTTAGGAAACAGCTATGGCCAAAAGTTTTGCATCACTTAGAATTTTAGGATTGAGACATTGATAGATGAAATGGTAGCCATATCAGTCCAGAGAAGATAGAGAAAAAAAGGAGATGTGATACCTTTTATTGGACAAACTAAACAGTAATTAATCACAAGCTATCAAGACCTCAAAGGTCTCTTCTTCAGGTGAAAGTAGAAAAGAGAATCACTACAAATCTAATGTTAGGAAAAAAACTGCATCGAAAAAAGCAGGATAAAAATTTATGACAGTAAATTCAATGCACTCTTGATATTCTAGACACTGTTCAGCATTGTTTCATGGTAATCATGTCGTAGCTGGTAACACAAACTTTAACTCTTGCTGTCGAGTACTATCAATCAGTGATTATGTGGCTTGCCATGTCACACGGTTAAACTCTTGGTTATTATTTCTGATTGATTAGCGAGGGGGAGCATCCCAGATAATATTTATCATAGCAACACAGACAGTGACAGGCAAATGGTGAAAGTGGATGATGGAAATCGGCTGTAAAACAAGTACAGATGTACCTGTGGGGTTTCTGTGCATCAATAGAAAACAGATGTTACTGGGAATTTAAGAAATCAGTCATATCATTTGCCTGAAAGATTTCTAAATTAACGTAACCCCCCCACAGATTTTGTAGTGATGTTTTAGGTAAACAAAAGCTTTCACCGTTTACAGTAAAAGAGAACTAAATCAGATTTTTTATGAGTTGTTAAAGCTTTTGTTTTTCATTATTTTTTATTTTCTCAATTTATACAATTTCAGTATCAGAAAAAAAAAACACCTAAGAATACAGTTGCATGAATCCTCAATGCCAAGTCAGCCGATTTACTAAATTATTACTGAATCAACGTCATGTTACACCGTGCTAATATTCCATTGTGGAATGGTAGCTTTAGACCAGTTGATGCAGCTGAAGTAACTGTTTTAAAAAGGCATGTGTGATAATGTGATCCCACTCATCTCTTATAAAAAAAAGATTCTCTATAGCGATCAGTGTCTGAAACAAGGCAACCTTGGATACTTGTTGTGACCTCTGCTGAAATCCACACAATATGGCCTCTGTGAACCTATCCCTCCACAGTAGTCAAACACGGATCATTGCCAGTTCTGATGTCATAAGGTAAAAGTTCCCTGACAATGAAATAAGATGTTTGCATTCCAATGAGGCTTGGGACCTTGGTAATACTTGATCCAAACTGTAAGCTAGTATTGTAGTTCTAATTAAAATAAACAAAAAGTGCACTGTAATTGACACAACTTTATTTTAAGATTTAACACGATATCTCATAATGTCTCAGGAATTGAGGCATTGTAAAGGGTGTCCAAAATTTTGACAATGCTTAGAGCATAATTCATGTGGTGCAGTCGACTAAACTCTACTCATTTCAGGAGTTTAAATTATAAAGTAAATGCCATGTTTGAAATATTCTTTCAATGTTGTCAGAAAATGTGCATCCATTCTAAACGTAATTGTCTTTGGATTGAAGCATGATTGTTTGACTTGGCCATTTGCTTTTTGAGAATATAAAAGCCTGAACCCAATTCGACAGTATGAAAGGCTATAGAAGTTTGCTTTTATTGAACCCCTGCATTTCACTTTGTTGTTAATCAGTGTGCCTTTAGAACTGGCAACATGTGTTTAGTTAAGGACTGGCATCTGGCATTTTTCGCTGTATTAGATGAAATACTTTATAATACAGAAGTCTCTATGCAAACAAAAAAAGGTCAGTGCTATATTTGCTATGGTATATTTAAATACAGTATTATGTAATGCATTTGAGGTACATGAATTAGGTTTATTAGGGTTAGCACTTGGTCATTTTAGCTACTGAGCATGCGCTGGAATTAAGGATGTTAGATTCCTGTTAATTTCCTAAACTTTTAAACTATACTATTAAACATGTTTAAACAACTCATCTTTAACATGTTGGGAGTTTTTGCAATCAGAAAAGCCATCATGGAAGTCCATCTAATGTTGTTTTTTTAATGATACTCTGCATAATCAATTGTGTGCGAGGCTACACATGCATATGAATAAATAACGTGTACACATCCTACATCAGTATAAACACTACAGCTGACCTGTGTATTTGACATCCATATCTTTGACAGTGATTAAACATTCAAGAATATTTTTAAACATTTAACACTTGGAAAAAGTTTAGTTGTTCATCCTCTAAACTCTTAGCATCCCTAACTGGCTTACCAAGGATTAAAGATGCACATTTAGAAATGAACATGGCAGAAACAGATACCATAGTGATCAAAGAGAGTATGGGAATAATGAGGAAATGTTACCTTTAAATATTCAATCACAGCCTCCAGAATTCATCCAGACAGATCAGTGCAGATATATAGAATCAAGAGATTACAAGCAACAAACACTAGCATATGGTTTCCTTGAATAAACAGTGGAACCACATGCCCATAATTTTTTTATTTGTAGCCAAGTTTTTTGACTCCTTAGAGGCCAATTACTTTGTTTGACTTCAGAAATCTTGTACCAGGTTTATACATGTAAGACTCCAGTAATTTGTCATATTATTGTTGTCAAGATACTTTGACATTTTTTTCCCTTTTCAACCATTGTCAGATTTAGATACTCTTCTTGTTGGGGCAGGGCCATTGTTGCTACAGATTGTTTCATCATTTTTTAAGTGAAAGCAATCAGTTTAATTTGAAAAGTCACTTTCATTTACTTACTCAGGAAGATCTATTTGACACTACCTGGCTACTTTATTACGACCTATACCTAAAATTGGGTTTGCCCTGACCACAGCCTTGACACAGCTTATGGCACAGACTCCACACAGTTATTAATCTATTTAGTCATACATATTTCATGCAATTGGTGTAGAGAGGTAGGCAGAGGATTGTGATGAAAGATGCATCATTTAAGTTCATCCCAAACATGCTGAATTTAATTGAGCTCCGGGGATTGTTGTGGCCATGGAAAATGTCTAAAGTCTCTGTCATGCTCCTCAAACAATTCATGCACAATTCACACATGGTGCATATGGGTGGATTATCATCTTGAAAGAAGCTATCGCTATCAGGGTACAAGTACAGAATTGTTAGGTGGATTGGATCCACCACGATATTTAAGCAAACTGCAGCATTCATTTGGCCTACCAGAGAACTTAAGGCACCTAAGGTATGCCAGGAGAACACCAGGGCAATCGGGTAGACAATCCTAATAAAAAAAGCCCAGGCAGTGTAGTGTGGAACCTGTAGCCACCTTTGGATCTGATGAATACTTGGGTCTCAAAGTGATCTACCTGTGAAAGTTCATACTCTCAAACAGTAACTTCTCCCTCCCATTTCTTTCTGGTCGGATTAGATGACATTCTACTCTACCACATAGAAAATAAAAAATATGTTTCTTAGTTAAGTCAATGTATGTCATTGCTTCAAACAAAAACAGTCTGGTTTCACAGTTTCCTTCTAAATAAGATACAGTACATAACATGTCAGAGATACTGTACAGGTACATTTGTTTTTTTAAACCTCTTAAATCTGTACTGCCTTCCATCTTATGCATCTGAATCTTGTTCTCATTGTAACTGGGAGAGAAGCTAGTGCCAAAGAGCTAGCAGTACTTTAGCACAATTATTCTATATCGGGGAATCCTTACTCACTCCAAATACAACATACTTCAGTGGTCATTTAGTGAAAAAACACTGCAAGATTTCTCATCTGAATCATCGTTCTATCCAGTGTAACGATAAAACAAAAGTTGTCTTCTGAAGTTTTAATATGGTCAAGATGTTATGCATTTATAATATAATGTAATATATTATGCATTTATAATGCCAATATATGATTGGTTCCAGACCGACACAAATATCACAGTCATCATATACACAAAAGAAAAGGTAAGTAACACCCCACCCTGCCTACAAAAGTCCCACACATGCAAACAGATGAATAGGGCAGCAGTGTGGAGTAGTGGTTAGGGCTCTGGATTCTTGACCAGAGGGGCGTGGGTTCAATCCCAGGTGGGAACACTGCTGCTGTACCCTTGAGCAAGTTACTTTACCTAGATTGCTCCAGTAAAAAAAACAACTGTATAAATGGGTAATTGTATGTAAAAATAATGTGATATCTTGTAACAATTGTAAGTCACCCTGGATAAGGGCGTCTGCTAAGAAACTAATAATAATAATACAGTATTTTATAAAAGACATGCAGAAGTGACTCTTTAACAGATTATCTTTTATACTTTTGTATAAATTAATACATTTCAAGAGAAAAGTATTTCATTGCAGTATTGTTGACATAACTCTGTGTGCTTCTTGTTTTCTCATTTTTCTTTTGTTCTGTATCTAGTTGTATACAAATGTGTGTCAAACATAACTACATGACCATGTTTTAAATATAACCCCAGTAGCTCTCTCATTAATCCACAGTAGTGGAACCTGCTTAGTTGTTAGTGTATGAAACAAGATGGTATCCTCAGCTATACAATTTTCCAGAGGCAGTAACCACTTCAGATTGGGAAATAGTTGACATAGTTGCATAATTTCTGTTGAGCTATGTGGGTGACAAGCTTGAATTGTATGTTTCTGGAGGTCCATTTCCTGTAGGAGTCACTTTGTTTGCTAAAGAATAAATATTTAGTTAACAAAGGTGCACATTTTGATTTTTTTTACCTTACATCCAAAGGACATTTCTTCCACTTACTGTAGAAAGACCAGTATGAAAAACATCTTGAGCCAGTTTTAGTTCTGTTAGTAAGCAAGGCCACAAGGCTGAGAAACATCCTTTCTAAATGTTGAGTTGTCAGATGTTGCATAAGTGTTTAGAGGGTGCTTAGTGGTTTTCTAATGGAAACTACATTTATGTTAGATACCATGTCTTTAGTGTGCTTTTTTGTAATGTGTGTGCATATTTATCTTATGTTATTTAAAGAAACTTTTTTTTATAGTTAGGAATGAAGTAATTCATTTTTAAAAAGAGGAAAGTACAAAAATGTTATTGTCTTTCATGGTTAAATGTTATGTTGTAAAGCAGCCAAAAAGACTCCAGATGTTAAGCATTTATAATGTTAGCTTAGGAAAACATCCAGCAGTCGATCACAGTACTGAAGGATTCAAAGTCGCAAATTACTGTGGACTGAGTTTAAGACATACAAATATCGTTTTTAATACATATCAATCTCATACACAATCATGTTGTGTGTATGTGTCAGTTGTAAAGGCACTGGAGTTTATTTACTGAATCATTGAAGTTGTAAAAACAGAAAAAAACAAGCAGACTGCATGGTGTTTGAGGGACAGAAATAACTTTATACAAACAAAATATATACATATGTATTACTAAATAATATATATGTATTATCTAACAAAACTGTAACTTTTTTTACTTTCAGATTGCACCCCATGCAGTCCGACACTTCTAAGTGTTTGTCTTACTATGTGGAGTGGCAGTGTGGGTATGCAGTATATTTAGAATATATTTTAAATGGGGCCGCCATTTAAGAACCAAGAAGATCATTTCCCCATGACCTGAGTGTGTGAGTTTGACTTTTGTACTTTACCATTAGTGGCTTTAATCCAAAGGGATATAGACAGCATACATAACTGACTCTGAGGCTAATGAAATGTTATGTTAATAAAGTGTTTCATATCGGTCACAAAAATGTAGGATTCCAATTGGGTTGATGCCCATCGTGAGAAATGCTTGGTCAGATAGTAAAGAACAATAGAGTAGCCAATCAAGGGAGGCTATCATGAGATTGTTTAATGCACTGGAGAGACCGCACTTTGAATACTGTGTTCAGTTGTAGTCGCCGTGTTCCAACAGTGTGGTCCTGTGGTTAAAGTCCAGGGCTTGTAACCAGAAGGTCTCCGGTTCAAATCCCACATCTGCCACTGATTGACTCACTGTGTGACCCTGAGCAAGTCACTTAACCTCCTTGTACTCCATCCTGCGGATGAGATGTTAAATCGGTGTCTTATTGTAAGTGACTCTACATATAATGCACAGTTCACAGCCTACCGCTGTAAAGCGCATTGTAATGATGGTCCACTATGAAAGGCGCTATATAATAATAAAGATATTATTATATATTAAAAAAGGTAAGGTCCGGTGAAGACAAATCCCAGGACTATAGGTATGAGAGGGAATGAGATTTTGGGAATTACATATATTTAGCCAGGAACAAAGAAGGGATATTTTTTTTATTTTTTTTATTTAGCAGATGCCTTTATCCAAGGCGACTTACAGAGACTAGGGTGTGCAAACTATGCATCAGCTGCAGAGTCACTTACAATTACGTCTCACCTGAGAGACGGAGCACAAGGAGGTTAAGTGACTTGCTCAGGGTCACACAATGAGTCAGTGGCTGAGGTGGGATTTGAACCGGGGACCTCCTGGTTACAAGCCCTTTTCTTTAACCACTGGACCACACAGCCTCGAGACTTGATTGAAGTTTTAAAAAATATCCTAAAAGCAGTAGACAAAGATAACACTCAATATTTAAATGCTGCAGGTACCAGGACCAGAAGACACAGCAGGAAATGAAGGACACCTTTTTGTACATTTGAGTGTTGGAATTGGTTACCTAGCCACATTGTTGCTGCTGGATCAGCAAACTAGACAAAGTTCTGGGATCAATCAATGTAATTGCAGTCTAGATATTTACATATTACAACTGGTACTGTATATGGTTGTATTCCCTTTTAAGGTGCTAGATTCAGCCTTAAACATCCCTGCATAGCGGGATATTTTTCACACATTTCTGGTGAATGTTAAAATCGAACACAAGTAATGCACATACTTATGTTAACTTGCCAAAAGGGGTTTACCCATGTTGGATGACCTCCTACACTGTAAAAGATGTCTTATTCCAGTGTCTGACTGTGGTAAAGGTAACTTGTACTATGCCAGCCACATGTATTTTTGTGTAATGGTTTCTATTTTATAATACCATTCAGTAGATTTTATTACACCTTGTGGTAAGGAGAAATAATAAAAAAAAAAAAAAATCTAGATGGATTTACTTTGGCGTGAAATATCTTTACTTAAAGGAAATCATATTCTGGAATTATTAGTTCAAGTTGTATTTTTTTTATTTATTTTTTTAATAAAAGGGTAAATTGATATCAGTGGAGGCTCCTTAGAGGAGACAAGGAAGGCAGTGCCTCCTCAAAATTTCAAAGTAAAAATCAAATGAATACCTAGCGCTCTTTTTTACTTTAGCCTACTGGTAACACAAAATAAATCATGCTGCTGCATTGTAAACATTGGTGTACAATGCGAATAAAAGATTATTTTAAATTGAAACTAAATGATTTTAGGGTTTCTATTTTATTTTAATTATTATTATTTTTTAACTTAGTAGCCTAGACAGTTAACACACAATAGATCATGGTCCTATAGAGATGCTTAGAATGAGCTGGAGGGCTAGTGGCACATGTGTACCAACACGCTGGGAAAACCAGAAATGTCATAGAAATGTGTTTTCAAGTCTTGTAAGTACACCCTGACTTTAGTGAAAATTAGGTACTTGGATGTTCACCTCAAAAATGCATTGAGCACAAATGGCAACACACGAGAAAATGCAGACTGGGAAATGTCAGCAACAATTCCGACTGCTTAAAACATGCTTTCAAAAGTTCTTATCACATTGATGCAATTGTCGGCAGCTTTAGTACATCTCATTATAATATTTGAGAACCCTCATTTGCACTATCCCCGCCCCTTTTTGCAAATGTATGCAGGAACACCCATAAGGGCAGCAGTGTGAAGTAGTGGTTAGGGCTCTGGACTCTTGACCGCAGGGTCGTGGGTTCAATCCCCAGTGGGGGACACTGCTGCTGTACCCTTGAGCAAGGTAATTTACCTAGATTGCTCCAGTAAAAACCCAACTGTATAAAAGGGTAATTGTATGTAAAAATAATGTGATATCTTGTAACAATTGTAAGTCCCTTTTATACAGTTGGGTTTTTACTGGAGGTCATCCAACATGGGTAAACCCCTTTTGGCAAGTTAACATAAGTATGTGCATTACTGGATACCGATGTGTACTGTCGTGTTGTATACTTACCCTGCAGTTAGAAAGCTTCTTAAGTTTTTCTACATTGTTTTTCAGTTCAGCTTCGGACGTCAAACCGACGGGTTTAGTTTATCACCCCTCTCTTGAATTCGGCCTCAAATCAGCCCTGGTTTTAGGTACTGATTGTATTAGGGAGGAACTCTCAACCTAATAATAAAGTACCCTTCTTTGCTTTATGAATTGCTATAATGGTATAAAATGAACTTCTTTGGTGAAATTGTTATGCTTCTAATATAAAGGACGTTATGTTCCTCCATTACATCTGTTCCACTTAAGTGTATATCGTTTAAGTGTATATCCCGCTTAAGTGTATTCAATTTTAAAATCCAAAACTATTACCATTGCTACATTATGAAATTTACCCTGTTTAAAGGGCACATAATTACCTTTTTATTTTATGGAGGTACATGTTCCCATGAGTTGCTACAACTGTTTATGTAAGGTGTGTATTGTGTTAATAATTTATTTTTATTTTTTTCACATTTTGACCACTTTTTTAAACTTTTAAATTGCATTCCCTGCCTCAAGATGGCTTCCCATGTACCCGCATGGACCTCTCAGAACTACATTTCCCATCATCCTCCTGCTCACATATGTAACTGAGATGGATTTACCAGTGAGCAGGTGGATGATGAGAAATGTAGTTCTGAGAGGGCACGAGCCTGGTCTGGTATCAGGCAAGTGAATGCTTTGAAATATTCCTGCACTAAAATGTTAGCCAAAAAGAAGCAAAAGGAGCTTACTCTAGCAGAAATAAGTTAAGGTTTTGGAGCTCCTGCAGGGTCCTAAAATCTCTCAAGCAGAGCTGGGAAAAAGATTTGATGTGTGTCAACCACTCATCTCTAGATTGATTAAGAAAAAATACACTATTCTGTCTGAATGGGAGCACAATTCCAATCCAAATCAGAAGCCTAAGTGAGAAGGAAAGGACAGTGATGTTGACGCAGCTCTACTATGATGGTTCCAAATGGCAAGAACACATAATGCTTCAATCACTGATGCAATTGTAACAGAAAAAGCGGAGAACCTGGCAAAAGAAATGGAGATTACCAACTTTACTGCAACAAATGTCGTTGGGAACAAAAGGCATAACATAAAGTTCCAAAGTACACATGGAGAACAAATTATGCCGACTCCCCTGCTGCTGAAGACTGGGTAAGCACTACTCTTACTGATTCTGATGAAGACAATATTTACAATTGTAATGAAACGACTCTGTGCTGCTCCAGATGGCACCTTGGCATTCAAAAACTAATCGGTTGCGGGAAGCAAGACGTGTAAAGACCGTGTGACATTATTACTTTGCTGCAATTTGACTGGAACCGACAAACTCAAAGTTCTTTTGATTGGAAGGAGCAAAAACCCAAGATGTTTTAGGGGTGTTGCAATGCCAGCTTTGCCTGTAACATATGCTGCCAATGCAAACGCCTGGATGACCGCTGTGCTTTTCAAAGACCGGCTACTGGAATTTGATGGACATATGAAAGCAAAGCAACACAAGATTGCACTTGTTTTGGATAACTGCTGCACATCCCAGCCATGTTCCATTGAGAAATATCAGTCTGATCTTTTTGCCTGCGAACACAACATCCCTAATTGGATCAGGGGATAATCAAGACTTTCAAAGCCCTGTATCGGCGATGTATTATACAACGGGTAATAAACCAGATTGATAACGGGTCCCGAGACAATGCGGCATCCATTGTAAAAATAATTAACTTGGCTGAAGCAATACACCTACTTGTATTTGCATGGGCAGATGTGAAGCAAAGCACCATTGTCATTTGCTTCAAAAAGACAAAGTTTGTGAAGCAGACAACTGAAATCTTATAAGCACCAACAGCAATCCCAATACCCAAGGAAGAAGACGCTCCACCTGATGGGATGACAGCGCAAGATTTTGAAACATTAGTGCAAGCTGACGAGAATGAGCAATGCTTTGGTGAACTATGCGATGAAGCGATTGTCAGAGAACTTAGAGGAAATGCCGAGATGCCACAAGAGAAAGAGGAGGATGCCCTACCTGAACCAAAACAGTGCTCTACAAACCATTTGCCATAGTTTGGAAATCATTGGACTAAGTGAGAAAATCTACAAGCATTTTTATGAGATAGAGGACACTTTGAAAAGGACATGGTGCAAAGATGCCAACACAAGAAAATTAGCGATATGTTCAGGCAAGGAAATTAAAGTAATTGTTATTTATTTTTTAAATTATCTGCCTGCTTTGGAGACACTTTTTCTGTATCGTATCATATTTTTTATGGCGATTTAAAATTATTATCATAAATTCCTTAATTTTTTGCAACTTTTTTTTTTACCATGTGTCAGCAACTGGAATGTATCGCTTTTTTTGTTTCTCTAAAATCAGCCACATTGAGAGACAGTTAAATGGTTAACAAAATGCTGTAAAGGACTATGATGTGTTAAAATGAACCAAGCATTTATCCGTAATAATTTCTGTTCAAATTTCAATTTATCTAAAATGGCATGTAGTTTCCATTTACTGCAAATTTAAATAAAATATGTTATAAACTGTTAGTTTTGTATTTAATTATAGTAAAAAAAAAACTGTAATTAATTGTCAGCCTGTCTTATTGTGATTAAGTGATTAATGAAATGGTAAATACTTTGGTCTATTTTCTAAGTTTTGTGCAGAAGTAAACCCATAGAATGTCAATGGGTCTTTATAAATCCAGCCCATAGGACTGTAGCATAATGTTTCCTTTATCGGTACATTTATACTGTACTGTATATGATTTGGGAATCACCAACCCGCTTAAGTGTATAAATATTGATGAAAAACAGGCTATACACTTAAACGGGTTAGACTGTATTTTTACTGCAGTGCACAAGTTATATATTAAGTGAAATAAAGTTTCTCAACTGACCCGAGACCTGTTTCTTTTGACTGGCCCATATGTTTCAGTCATTCCAAACCATGAACAGTATTTTCCATAACGCTATTATACAAATCTGTATATCTGAAATACTGCCACATTGGTTGAAGGCCCACATTGAGGGAGGGGGGAAGTGATATAGCACCGCAGTGGAAAAATGTTACCAGCAGGTAAATTCCTGACAATGTATTATTGTGTGGTCCGTTCGTTTTAAACAGCAGGCAATTGTGCTCAGCTCCCCCTTTTTAAGCTCCTGCAAAAACAAGACATGTACACCGTACTGTGTGTCACCAGTTACTGGTGTTTTTCTTTGTTTTACTTTATTACTGCCACTTTTTTAATATTAACCCCATGATTTTACACAAGTTACATAAAAAGAAAAATATATATATATATATATATATATATATATATATATATATATATATATATATATATATTAGGGCTGTTCCTATTACCAGATTAATCTGACTGATCTAAAGAGTTGATCGCAGATTAAAAAAAAAAATAATATTTACAATTCATCGTGCAGAATTTTATTTTTTTATATAAAGTAAAATCAACCAAGATTCGCATTTTCTCCACGGCAGTCCAATCATAAGTGAGTGGAGGCGGGACATAAACAGTTGAAGGTATTCTCTGCCACGGCTGAAGGTCCTGAGTAATTTTAACCAATGGGAGAGTCAAAGATCTGCCCCTTGTTATGCAGGTGTCCAATCATGAGTGAGCAGAGGTGGAACATAAATATGCTAGGGTAAGCAGTGTAATGTTATAGAGACCATTATTGAGAACCTAGCTTTTTACAAATTTAAATATATATATATATATATATATATATATATATATATATATATATATATATATATATATATATATATATATATATATCAGGCAATGGATACGTCATAGTCACTTTGGTTACAAATCAATTTTCAAGAACTTTCTCAGAAAAAAATAGAGATTGTTAAAAACGGGAGGTATACACCACAAATACCCAAACTGACACAGGAAGGGAAGGGATATACTCGCCACTTCCAACATTCAAATTATAAAGGATGTCTAACGAAGTCAGCACAAAAACATGAGCGTTCCCAAAGTCACTTGCGAGCCACTGTAACACTCAAAACCTTTGGATAAACTCAAATTGATGTTCAACTGGATGAGTAGAAGCGTAGGAATATATATTATTATTATTTCTTAGCAGACGCCCTTATCCAGAGCGACTTACAATTGTTACGATATCACATTGTTTTTACATACAATTACATTATTTGTAACACATTATTTTTAACATACAATTACCCATTTATACAGTTGGGTTTTTACTGGCGCAATCTAGGTAAAGTACCTTGCTCAAGGGTACTTTACCTAGATTGCGCCTCCGGTCAAGAGTCCAGAGCCCTAACCACTACTCCACACTGCTGCCCTACGATGTGATTTAGACATTGCCGGAACTGTAAATATTTTAAATATTATACATATATATAGTAACACGGCAGGGAGGGGGTTAAAATCTTCCCTGCCAAAAACATGTGCAAATGCACATTTTGTTTAAATTAATTGTTTTATTTGTTTAATTATCACCCGCACCTGGTAGATATTATCAATTAGTACTAGGTGCAGGGGTATTTAAGATGTGCAGTCAGTCTGCACGGGGCTGCTGAGTAGAAGGAAGCAGAAGAGAGGTGCTCTGCTTCCGAGCAGTTAGAAAAGAAGTATGTGCTGTGTTAAACCTGCGTGGTTTTGGTTTATGTTCCGTGGTGCCAGGTAAACGGCTTAGCCGTCCTGCAAGTTAGTCAGGGAATAACCCGTTTAGTAAGTACTCCAAAACGGAGTTAGGTTTTGTTTTGTGTTTGTGTTTATTTTTGTGTTTATTAAAAATAGGGCAACCGCGCTTGAAACTCCATTTCCTGTGTACTGGGTCTGCTTTGAAAGGGGCAAACGAACAACCATGAGTGCCGGCCGGGTTACAATATATATATATATATATATATATATATATATAAAATATACTGTGTTCTTAAATAGTAAATGTAGTATTATTTTTAGGCTTCCAGGCCATAGGGCTGGGTAGCCTATTGTTATTGCTGGGATTCTTCTTCTTCTTCTTTCTGCCAGAGTTGCTCGAAAACTCACCAGATTCGGTAGGTTGGTAGATAACGAACTTATGTCACATGGTTTGGCCAACATATTGGATTGAATAAAAACATTTTGCCTAAATATAAAAATTCGTCTTTCAAAAACGCCTTATTGCAGAGTGCTGAAAGTTGGTATAGTTGTTGAGGGATAGTCCAAGATTAACTGGTGTTCGTAAGAAGCTGATAGGTTGTGTGGTATGGCGGCCATGCTGCATGACGTCAAAATTGCACGGTACAGACGTCAAAATCACAAACTACAAAGATCTTCTTCTCCCAAACTGCTAGTCCGATTGAAACAAACCCAATGGCACATATGATCATAGTGTGGTTGTCTTTAAAGGGTGTTCAAGGGAAGTTGCTACAATAAAAAACATGGCGGTCACGTTGGATGACATCATCAACATACAAAACTGGCTACAAAAACTTTCGTCTCTGAAATCGCTAGTCCAATTGAACTAAAAATTGGCACACATGATAATTGTAGACATTTATTTCTTTTAACTTTTTTTCCTCATCCACAAAAGCAAAACTTTTTCTACAAAAGATTTTTCCTAAAATTCTTTGTTTTCGAGAAATTTCTAGAAAATATAAATTTCCATTGGGGTATGTAAACCTTTGACCGGAGGGAAGCCTATTGTTACTGACAGGGGGCTATAATGCCCGAAGCCACAGGCTGTGAGGGCATTGCACCCTGGAGGTAACAATAGTCTTCCTGAGGGGCATTTCTTTTTCCACTATGAGCTGCGTCTGCAGTATATATTTAATATATGAGTCAATCAAAATAATGAGAGTCAAAGTTGGATAGTAAATGTGACTTTATATACTGTAAAGCCATAAATATTTGCAAGCCTTTTGTTATGCGTTTTTCGCGTATGAAAAAAAAGCTTAGTGCTGTACATATAATGAAGTAATATACTACTACCAGTGCAACAGGTCACCAACATTTCTGGAGCAAAAGAGGTTTTATGGGTGTGATTCGCCAAATATTTTGGTGACAAATATGTATGGCTTTACAGTATTCTGTTTAAATATAGCTGATACAGCATAAGTAAATAACTAAATAACATAAATAAATAAGAGAAAATGTTTCTGAAGTTCATACCACAAGGTATTTTCTTTCTTTTGTAGTATGTTTTGTAGGGCTGCACCTAAGGGTATATTTTGACCTTCAAAGGTTCGGAACACATTACTGAAGGAAGGTTTAAACCTTCAGTACTACTAATTTGTATAATTTACTGGTGACGTCACCATAGCTACTTGTTTATATTGAGGCTACCTGCCGAGATGCCTCACTTTCTCAGTGGGAGCGCTGCAGCAATTTCTCTAACGCTGGTCCAGAGGTATGGCCAGGAGATATTGGCGCATCAAGCAACGCTGACTCATCCTCATCAGAGACCCTCATTTGGGACAGCCAAGATGCCTGCGAGCTAACACGAGGCTTGCCAGGCTTCGGCCCAGGGCTTGTCCTGGAGCAGCGTACTCAAAACCAGGCACTGCTCTGAAGCCACCGGCTCAGGTAGGGGTGCCGACTGCAGTGCTCCATCTAAGTATGCCGTCAAGAGGCCAGCTGTACTGCCATATGCTCTCTTTAAGTGGGTCTCTGTTACCCTGCATTGACTATTAGGGCAAGCAGGGTCCTTAGGTAGACCCCCTACTTCTGAAGGAAGGAGCCACTTTGCCATGAGGCTGCGATCGAAATCACATCATAGTCCTCCTCAGCCATGCTGACATCTGATATCATTCTTTGGATTGTAAAGTTCAGCTAGATTACATTCGGCACAAAAAAAAGAACATTTTCTTGGTAGATTTCATTGTATAAAAGTTTTTGTAAGGATAAGCGTCACTCTGAATTTTGAGACTTTGACGCTGAGTGAAGTGCGTGGCGCGGCCATTTCCGGTTGCTGTCTTTCTACTTCGACCCAGCCTCAGTGCTCAAATTACTTTACATCTACAATTTTGTTCTTAATACATGTAATACCGTTTAAACTTTATACATACCTGACAGCATGATAATCTGACACTCTGAACATTTTAAAAAAATCAAATATGTATTTGTGGGCGGTACTGTGAAACTTTACCCACGATGCTGACACCAAAAAAAAGGAGGTTTGGTTAGTGGTATGTGTCAGGAAAACATACCTCTTTGAATTAGTAACCTATCTGATGGGGTTTTCGAGATATATGAGTTGGATTCAGTGACACGCATCAGGTTTTTACAAGCGGCAAGTCGAAATTCTCTCCCGCTGAGGCAATGACAACAGCTGCTGCTGTGAGTGTTCGAAGGCACCAAACAGTGGTACGGGGAAGCAGCATTCCTTTTTGTGAAGAATTAGACATGTCATTATTAACAGATGGGGTTATGCATGAGAGCTATACATTTGGTAGAAGAAGTAACGAGACAGAACGATATGCAAGCCTTGCAGTTTATAACATCTTAAATCATAACAATCCTCAATATTAAAAATGTGCAGCATGAACAGTGTTTCAAATGCGCTAAATGCACATATATAAATAACATGACTAGTGTGTGTAGAAACTCTGTTAAGAATACGCGGGACACATTTAAAAGGCACATTTGCAAGCAGACGAGTGATTGATAGCAGTGACAATGGTATGACCGATCAAACATCACAGGGCAGCTCAGATAGTGCAGACAGTCACAGGGCTAGTAGCATCGACACAATTCACGGTGGATCTGATTCTGCAAATATGCTAGACCGTTTAAATACATTGATTTGTAATGTAGAAAGGAAGTTAAAACATGTGGAATACATTCATAATACATTCAGCACATTTTATTGTATTACAGTTTGTTTTTAAGACAAGCGGCAATGGCATTTCCAGACTTAGCATCCACGCCATGACACTCACAGGGCTAGTAGTAGCAGCATCGATACAATGCAACTATGCTAGACCTTTTAAATACATGGATTTACAATATAGGAAGGAAGTTAAAACATGTGGAAGACATGACTTTGCAACGCACAGATTTAGTTTAAATTGGATTACATTTATAACATTTAAAAAAATGCTTCATATTAATTATGTATATAGATATTCACATTACCTGCTTTTTCAGTGGGAAATGCATTAATCCAATGTTGTATAATAACATTCTTTAGAAATTATTAATATGAAAAAATGTTATTATGACTTTTTGACCCCTAAGAAAGACTATAAAAAATATTGCATAATGGGTATAATTAAAATTTTGTAAGACACATAAACACTTGTGGTATGAACTTCAAAAACATGTTCTATTATTTATTTATGTTATTTAGTTATTTACTTATGCTGTATCAGCTATATTTAAACAAAATACTGTAAAGCCATAAATATTTGCCACCAAAATACTTGGCCAATCACACCCATAAAATCTATTTTGCTCCAGAAATGTTGGCGACCTGTTGCACTGGTAGTAGTATATTACTTCATTATACGTACAGCACTAAGATATTCATGCCAAAAATGTTTAAGTTTTTTTTTTTTTTTTTTTTTTTTTACATACGCGAAAAACGCATAATAAAAGGCTCTCAAATATTTATGGCTTTTCAGTATATAAAGTCATATTTACTGTCCCACCTTGCCTTGCTTATTATTTTGACTGACTCATATATTAAATATGTACTGCAGACTCAGCTCATAGTGAAGAATGAAATGCCCCTCGAGAAGACTATTGTTACCAAAGTGTCTTCTCTCAGGTCAATAATTTTCCACTATAGCCCTCCTCTCCTGTCCATATTTACTATATATACAGTATTCCTTCGAATTTAAGACTTGCTTTTTTAACCATTTTTTGCTTCTCAAAAATAGCCTGCATCTTAAATTCGAGTACAGTATAGTGATGTATAGTGTATTAAAATCAACAGCAAAAGAGGTGACTACCCGAGTACACAAGCAGCAACGTGACACTGCTGAGAATAAAACAAACCAAGGTGCATGGATGTCCTCTAAAGTGAAATTTCACTGTGGTGGAATTGCATTTCTGTTTTTATTAGTTTTTTTCCTGTACTCTTCTCAATAGGCATTGTGTGGTTGGTTGATTAGTTCTGTGGTAAGTTGATATGCAGTTATGGGGGTGTTTACTCAATCATATTGTTAATACTGAAAGAAAATTACTTTCATAGAACTTTAGATCGAGAATGTCCCAAATTTTTGAGATGCCGCAAATAGCAGGTTTGAACAGTATTTGAATAACACAATTAGTCAGGAAATACATGCCAATATATGGCTAATAAAATTACCCGTTAAACGATGTAACATTATTGAAATAAAGCCATAGTAATGAAAATCTTGAGTGGACCACCCATGTTCAGTTAACACCTTTCATGTTTTGTTTTTTTTTTTTGCATTGTCTGTTTTCCATTTTCTGTGCACATCCAGCCGTAATGACCCAGTTTTAACTTCTTTAATTGGTCAATATTTGGTCTGCTGTAGATATTCCCCTTCCTTTTAGAACTCCACTTAACCCCTGCAGTGCCACTGGCACCCTGTGTTACTGAAAACATTCATTCTGAAAAGGACACAGTCCAGCACTCATTGGTTATACTCTTAATACCCGTGGACCATCATGAAGTATTTTCTATGGTGATACATGAAAGCTCAAACTAAATGGGTACTAAAGCTATTTAAAGGTTGGAAAATTGCATTTAAAAGTTTAGTTTGCTACCATTAAAGCAATTATCAGGTACCAAACGCATATTGCCTTTGTTAGTGTCCAGACTATACAAGCAGTATTAACTATGTTGGTGTGGTATGCTTGTATAGGGTGTCTAGTCCATATTGAGGAGGCTAAATTGTTTCATTCTGTCATCAGCTGTTACCAGTTTGAAGAAAATGGCTGCCTTGATACTGGTATCAATTGTTTTATTCTTCATGCACCGAAACACAGCTGCTGGTGGTTTTGTAGGAGCTTTTCATGCTGAATCAGTCTCTGGTTGTGCTTTGTATCATTCACAGGCATAAGGCCACAAGCAAAGAAAGATCAGTGACTCATAGAGACGTTGGTCTATTTAAAGTCAAGACAACAAAGCAAATCACACTCAAACTTGTGGTCAAACAAAACATGTGACAGTGTCTGTCACTGGGATAGCAGTAGAAGTAGCTGAGAGTTCCCAAAGAATTATTTCCTGTACACACGTAGATATATTTTGTTGTAGATATGCTGTTGTTTGGAAGTACTTCAGCCACGTTACAATAAAGGATGGAGGAAAAGTACTGTGACCCTGATATCAGCCATTGATAGGCTGATAATATCTGCCTACGTTTGTGTGACGATTTCCTATTGGCTGGTTTCACAGACCCTAACGAGCACTGATCGTGGATGACCTAACTTGAGTCTTTTTGTAGATGATTAACAAAAACTAGCTTTTTCAAGAAGAGGCTTTTGAGGTCTTAAAAGCTAACTTTAGTCTGTGAAACGAGCCATGGATGTAGAATATTAGAATCAGGCCATTTAAGACTTTTTATGTTGGCAGAGCTTAATGCATAGCACCAGTGATTTTTTTTGACTTGAAAAGTTTGTTCCTCTTGGCAGATTGTCATTAAAGTGAACAGGCTGAGTACAGATTTGCAGTTTTGTGGAATCAATTTATTCTTTCCTTATTGCATCACTTTGTGCTACTGCCATCAAAACCGTGAAAACTTCACAGGTGCTCTTTGTTCTTTTAGTCTTGGTGGGAAAATTACATCCCAAACTAATTATAATGTGTAATGTAGGAAAGCTGAACTAAATACAATTTGCTATATACGTGTCAAAGGAGTACCATGTCCTGAGAATCGCAAAAAAAACCCCAAAAAACCATTTTCCCTAGTTTAAGGAACCATGCATTATTTTCTTGTAGTTAACTTATCCTTGAAAGAAACAGACTGTACTGTATACAGGTGTCACACTTTATTACACCCTTTTCCAATCTGCCTAGCATGTCACTGCCTTTCCTGGGGGTGCATGGGAGAGCCTTTGGACCCTCTTAACCAACTAGGGTGGGCCAGTCTGGGGAGACGCTGCCTGGGATAGTTGGGAGGGAGTTCATGTTTGGGGTGTCTCCTGAGGCTCTGGGAAGGTACTTGTAGGTTGATAAAAATGAGTCCCATGGGTTTGTTCATTGGGTTATTTTGGGAACCTGATAGGCTTAATCTGGAGGTAAGGACTTCCATGGGGTATATACTGTAGGATCTGTGTAGTTGTGGGTAGAGAAATAGAGATAGAGGTAGCTGAAGCCAGGATTGGTAACGGGCATCTTTTAGGCACAGTGTACTGCCTATCAGGGCTAACAGTAATAAATCCCCAATGTACTGAAGCTTGGGAGATTTGGTCCCAAGAAAGCTATTCATTTCCCTGGAAGTGTCCTGGTCTAGCATTGTTATTCTTATAAAAAGGGTTTTACTTGTGTTCCATGTTTGTTTCTTGAGCTCATGACAATTAACAGCCTGTGCAGTACCCAATGAAATTGCCTGTTTTAGTTCCCTAATGTTTTGTCAGGTTTAACATTTCTACAGTATTATAAGCTGAAATCATGTTCATATGTATAAAATAAATAAATACATATGCAGAGAGCACAAGACAGAACAGCAGCGGCACAAGAAAACACATTTTCAGCCAAAAATATTATTATTTGAAAGTATAAATTAACATGTTAATAATTTTGCCAAATTAATTCAAGCAAAGTTCACTTGATCGATCCTTCAGTTTTGAGTGATTGGGAGTGCTATGAGGCTTCTGGCAAACTGGGGATTTAGTTGTGGTTCTGTTTTGTCCAAGTTAAAAAAAAAATAAAGAAAGAAATAAAAACACTTTCTTTATCCTTACAATCTAGATTTTGTAGTGCCTAATTGGAACCACAGATTCCAATCTATCAAAGTTGTTAATGGTTAGCATTGTGCTTAATTAGATAATGTATTTTTGTTCAACAGCTATATTTTCACAGCTGGTTTAATAGCAATGACCCCGTTATTTGTTTTTCCTCCAAAATGTGTTATTTATTTAATTTTTTTAATCAGTGTTTCTGATGGTTTGTTTTTTAACCACAGGCCTGCATGAATTAAATGTCAGTTGAGAAATTAATAGTTTAATAAATTAAAATTGCTTAATTGTGGCAATTTGTTTTCATATGGGAAATGACCAGAGTTATTTAGTGTTTGGAAACTACAGTAGCAGTATTACAGTTTTAATTATTATTATTATTATTTTATATTTTGGTGTACAATTAAATAAATATTAAATATTAAAACAACTGTATTCTAGAACCTTTAGATTATGATTTCAATGTAACAGTGACCAGGGTAACCCAAATCCAATGTGATGGTGATACAATGGCATTGGTTTGGCAATGGTTATGGTGGTCTCTGAAATAAACTCTAAATTGATAGAACTGTTTGATTAATTTTTCTGGTAGTAAATGCTCCTGGGGCATCCACGCTTTGAAAATAATCTTTTGTACAGAGAACATGATTTCTGTTGTCCAATGTGGGAACTGAATACCAGTTATCCAATCTGATGCCAAATTTTCTAATAAGATTGTTCTAATATAGAGGTAATCCTCATAATCTGATGAATAGGATTAAATTAAAAGATGCCACAGACTAAAATTGATTTGCAATTTTATCATGCAAAATCTTAACACAGATGAGCCTTGGTCATTGGTACCTTTTATCATACTGTTTTAACTGATGGTAAGGTAAATACAGTGCTGGCAAAAATAAGAAATACTAATTATGTAAAGGCTTTCCAGTGAGATGAGTGGTTGCAGTGGCTTGCGATTCCTGGCGCCGGGTTAATTTGTAAAGGTACCGGATTTTATCATTAAGGAAGAGGGATAGCATTTTTGTGTCTAGACCTAATGTACTGACCTTGATTTACAGTAGCATCCGCATATATATATATATATATAAATGGGTTTTGTGTTATTGTTCGTAGCCTTGTTTTAACATAATCTTCATAACCTGATAAATGTGAGAGATGACTTGTTTTTAAGAGCACGTTTTTTGATGTTTTGCCATTTGGATTGTACAAACTAGGTGTCGCATCCTAACATATACTTTTAGAGTACACTTTTGTCATTCAATTCATGGAACAGGAAAGCTATTTTTTTTTAATTTTTAATTGTACTAGTGTACATAGAGTTATCTTTTTGCAAAAAAAAGTTAATAAATACACATACAATTGTATAATTGTCGCCCCATCAGACAAAAAGGTACTAGATCTGGGATCCGGTGTGATCCGGCACAAGATAACCCCTATCTGGAATCAAATAAGACAGGATCTAGAACCAAAATAAATGGGCAGAAAAATGTGCTTTGAAATTCAACAGGTTTAGAAATGTGGAAATTGAACTGGACTTATTTGAGACCCAAAGTTGTTTAAAAAAAACCAAACAAACAAAAAAAAACATTAAGCACCCTTGACCCAGAACAGAGTACAGGCATGTGAACAGAAGACTTCATCATGCAGCTGAAATGTATGTTTATACAATAGGGGTTTGGTGGCTATCTCTAATTAAGTTCACAGTATAATCTAAATAGAAAATCTGTTTAGATAGAACCAGTTGTGGTTTAAATGTTTAGTAACTGCTGCTACTAATAGTTCAAATATGGACATGACTTATAATACACATTGTAAAAGATACCTAGGACTCAGTGGATTCACTCTCAAGTAAATTCATACATAAAATAGTGAAGCTTGGTGTAAAATAGTCTAACATTTTACACTATATAGAGTAGGGACAAACAGTGGGTGGGTTGCTAAGAGCTGTGTGTTTTATGTTAAACATGCAATTCCATGAAAATCAGCAGGACCATATTAAACACACTGTGAGTATACTAAATGATTTTGGCTTACATTCATATAAACATAGCTGCTGAAGGTGCAGTTTCCATCATGGAAGTATAAAGTTTATTGAAGAAATAATAAAATTTATAAAGCTACTACTAAATCTTAGTCAGTTTGTAGTGTGATGTGTAATTCCATCGGAAACTGTCAAGAGTCAATGGATATGACTTCTTCTAATTTCATTACTTTAATCGGAAACTATTTGAAAGGTCAAAGCTGAAATTCCCATGGGAAATAATGGAAAGTTTGTTAAATTCAAAAGAACAAAGGAGGCGAACATATTGTATTTGCCTGTTATACAGTATATATTTGTCTACCATTTACATTTAAAGTACAGAGGTGCAGGATGATCTGTCGTACAATAATTTACTGTACTTAAAATGGATTACAAGTAAAATTAATACAGTAGAGAGTTAATTATCTGATCTTTGACCAACCGTACTGTCTAATCAACTGAAGGCACCTGTAATCATGTGATGAATTACATGTGGTGTATTGTGCACACAGCTTCTGCTGCTAAAACGGCTACGAGATTTAGCTGCCAAAAAAAGGACCAGCAGACTGAGGCAAATGAAAGTTACAGAATTATTCAGACCATCAAAACCTTAGATGGAGCATTGTGTGCTTTAAATTGTTGCAGTTAAGCAAATTAAAACTGTCACCTCGTTCTTGATTTTTCTTCTATTTTGTCAGTAAGGGCTGGAGATCCTGTCTATGTTATTGAGCAGCTTTATTTATTTCAATTGCACATTATTACAATGCCTTAACAGCAAGTATCAAAGGATATAAACATTTTACTGAATTTTTAAGTTTAATGATTCCTAAAGTTCTGTAATGTGTCAAAGTTGTATGGAATTGTATTCTTTGACTTTCAAAGTTTGGTATATGGTACATTTTAATTACAGTATTTCACTACCTTAATTGTAGGTGTTAAAGTTATACTGAATTGCATTAATTTAATGATTTGTAAAGCTTTGTAATTTTGTATGCTTAATGTGATAGAATAGGTTACTAGCTATATATCATCAGTAGGTACTTGTGTACTAAGTATGTGTGTATGCTAACTTTATTCTATACATTATTAAAGGTACAGTAATTGTTATTAATACATGTTCGATTATCCATACTGTGGCAAAGTGGTGAGTGGATACAGGTGAGTGCAGTGCAGGTACAAATCGCACAGACAATTACTAACAATTACAGACAATTACTAACAGGTGCAAGGGTGTTTATTGATAAACTACAATGTCCAGAGCCTTAAATGCAAATACCTGTAAATAATAATGTTGGAAGTGATTACGGCGGCGTGTATCACTTCGGTTTTTGTAAACTCCCACGGGTTTGACCCGCAACCAAAAAAAGTCCAGTTTTGTCACCCACACAAAACACAAAGACACAGACACAGTTCCTACGATGCGTGATTTAAGTGCTTGTGGTGAAAAGACAGTACGTTGTGAAACAGGGAAGTGCTGGTGTCCGGATTTGTTGCTGGCCTGCGGCTGCAGCTCCGGATAGTGTTAGTAGTCTTAAAACGACACAAACAGTTATTACTAAGACAAAACAAACAAACACAACACTCACGTTTTCACTTAAACAGCGGGCTCCTTTTAGGTTGTTCTAACCATTTACAAAAGAACAGATCACATACGCTACCCCCCTATTTATGTCCTAACTCATGACCCCTAAGTTAACGAGCGCATCCGCTCCTCCAATCCTCGGATGCCACATCGTTTACCGTCGGGGTCATTGAGTTTGGATACCGTAGCTCCGTTCCTCTCCTAAATGACCGACTTCCACCTACCCTATGGAATAAATTGTCGTGCCATTTCATTAAGGGTTCTCTGTTCCTCTTACACCGTACCCTCACAGGTCGAGAGGGAGATCTAACACCAAGAATCATTCGATCTCTGTCACGCATACAAATCAATTATGCGAACTAGTATGGCTCCCAATTAGTTCGGATAATTGACTCTCTACTGTATGTGGCTGCAATGTGAATACTATTACCACATTCGAAAATGTTTTGATTACTTATTATACCATTCTAAAGTGACTCTATTTGAGTGTGATAGTGTGTAAATAACAGATTAATTTATTAAGTAGCTGCTAAATGAATTCATAGTCAGCCAAGCCACAAAGACACCCAAAGAGCCATGACATTGTATATACTCAAGGGCTGCTCTGGGTTTCAGAACATAAAGTCTCTGTGCTAATCACATTTATTTGCTGTAAACATTGCTTTCTCTCTGAGTGCACATGCATTATGACTTGGTGTGCTGGTTGCGGAGTTCCCAGACCCTTATGAAATCTCCAACAATGAATCAGAATGTCTCAACCATTCTGCTCCGTGCCTCTTTGTCTGAACAGAGGAATCAGCTTTGACAGCAGACATCATTTAGAAGTATTTTTTGATAAAGCATTCATGGGATGAGTTGCAAATGAAAGACTTCAAAGGCCAAAGCTCGTAGGCATCTCCTCTCCACTGCCTGTTCTTGGAGATGAACTTGTGTCCTTAATAAGGTCAATTTAGTCCTACTACTTGATTTGAAGTGGTTTTTAATTATTCCAAACATATCATTGAGTGCAAGAACATTATAGCAAACAAGGGGTTTTAAAATGGTGCAGTTAGTTTCCGTCCGCAGCATAACGGTATCAGCACAGTTTGAATTAGGACACTGCTGGAGGAAGTGACATGAGTGAACGACTCACAGTGATGTTGGGATCTACAAACAAAAAAAGGTTGAGAAAGTATATATATATTGTGATTAAAAATTTGTGCTTATGGACTGTATTATGAATGTAGAAGAACAAGTTGAGGTTTGAGCGCTATGGAAGCATATTCTCAAAACAACATTAGGGAGGGAGAAATTCTTAATAAATCATTTTTAAGTGTATTTTAAGGTTTAGGGAATTTTAGATAACCTATTTGTTTTTCAAAATTGTAGAGCTGCTCAAACACTGCTCAAACTGTAAACGTAGATGGTTCCCCTGTTCAGCTGTGCTTACCATTGTCTTTTCCTGGGTTAGCAGCAAGCCCTGGTTTTGTCTGTACAAGATATCTTGGCTTGTTTCCTCTCCACAGGGGGTAAGCAGTTTCTACAGCCAGGGCAGACATTCCCAAACCAGTTAATTCTACATTCTGCAGCCCACAACATTCGAGTTGCAAGTTAAAGCCCCCGCTGGGAAGTAGTGTGTTATACTACCAGAATGATGCCCCCCAGAACAAACTTTATTCATAGAATAGTGATCCCAAAAGTGCATAAAGCAGTTAAAAAATATTTGTAAAAAGATTATAAAATATTACTAAATTATATTATATGGAGCAGGCTATCATTGGTGTACTGTAGGTGTATCAGACGTTTCAAAGAAGCTTATATTGTGATGGGGGGGAGGGACTGTGGCTGACATAAATTATCCAGAACAAATACTAGTCTAAATACCTTAGCCTTGTTTTCCATCAAATTGATCCTTGGATCCTTGAGCAATTAAAAGATAGCACCAGATAAAAAAAAATCGTTCAACAATGGACTGGATATGACATGATAATGGAAATGGATGACAAATTACAGTAAATTACCCTTCTAAATTGCGACCGTGTATGCTGTATGAAGTGATTTAAACCCAGATTTTTATGTAAACTAATCAAGAAATTGTTTATCATTTGAGGGGGATGTTATTTTTATTTATTTATTTTTGCAGAAAGGACAATATGTTTCCAAACTTAGTGTGGGAATCATGTTCAGCATTTGTTTGAAGGACGGTCTCTTAGGACTCTTAGAACTGAAGATCATTCCAGGGTCATTCACATATCCTCTGTTGTAAATGAAACAGTATTAGCCCCTGGTTGGTCTCTTGCCGATTTGAAATATTATACAGTGTATTCCCAAACTACATGCAGTCAGACTTTCTGCATTTTATACTGTGGCAGAATTTTGTGTCTGCCACATTTCACCCCTGAGGCCTTGACACTGAAGTTGATGGTGATCTTCCTGTAGGGACTCTGCTTAAAGATCATCTGTATAGTATACATTGTAACATCATAATGACTCTTATACAAGGTTACCAAACTCTAATACAGCATATTGAAAGCATGGTAAAGAATAGTTAACATTGCAAAGCCTGTAGAGATATGGTAAAGCAGAACCGGTTTTGGCAAAACATTGCACATACTGTATGGTTTTTCGTCTCAACAATGTCATTAAATTCCACTTGCATATCACTAAAGCCGGTGCTAAAATGATATTATATTAATTGCCTTCCATCCTTGGGATAACATCAAAAAGTATGTTTTTATGTTATGCAAAGGGGTGAAATAGTATTGGGTACAATCAAGTTTAAAAAAAAGCTGTATTTATAAATGTGTTTGGAACAATAACACAACACTTCTTGAAATGTTGTATATCATGTAACACTGGTAACAGACCTGGGCTCAATTACAACAGTAATTGTGCAATTCGTAATTAATTGCAATTGCAAAGTAATTCCAATTTTAATTGTCGTGGCATCTGACTGGTAATACTGGTTTCTAACCTTTATAATCAATTTACTATTAGATGATATCTGCCACAAAATGAAACTCAGTTTTATAGGTTAAACACATCTGGAAGTGATATTCAGGTTACATCATTACCATGTGATATTACTTGGCTTAGGAATGGCAGGGCTAAGACCTACCACAAACATTTTGTTCCAGTCAACAAAAATTACAAGGACTACAACTGTATATCAGTTGAAAGGTCACAGTTATTGCATTTAGATGTGTGGATTCAATGAAAGAAATATAATGCTGCTTTATGTCCTGCATTATTTCCGTGTTGCTATTTAATTACTCCTACAGATGCGCACTGCATTTACAAAAATGTCCAAAAATATGTAGTAAGTACTTGATAAAACATTTATACTGCTACTGTAGAACATCTGATTGAATCTTACCATAGAGCAGAGAAATATCACAGGCACAGGGGAAGGTTATCAATCTGTCCACTGAAAAGGGCCCTTGGAACATCCTGAAGCATCAACATCCAAACTGGACACGTCTACAATGCTCTCCTCGGGATTCTCCAGGAGTATTTCCCTTTAAGCCAATTCATTCTGCTCTTGGAATATCTTGGGTTTAGTTTTTTTTCCCCCTAACCTAATTTTATGAATTGTTAATATAACTACCAGTTTCCCGTTCTCTACACCTAAGGCCAATAACATTTTCTTGGCATGTTCTCACATTGTCAGTTTTCACCTGCAAGTTTAATGACCAAATTGCATGGAACATTTTAGATTTAAGACATATGTGCTACATTTAGTACAGCTGTTGTTAATAAGCAGATCTATTTTAATGAAACAGGGTTAAGTGTCTCAAATAATATGACTCATAGACTACACAATTTAAAAAAATAGTTTGTATTAAAAAAATATATACAGAAGTATATACATTACAAGGTATAAAGAAAAAGTATTATCATTCCTGGGGGCCTATGCACGAAGAGCGGCAAACACAAGTAGATGCGGGTGCATGTTTAAAGTTGCAGGCTATGTATTAACTGCGGAGTGTTGAAAACTGCACCTGTGCAACTGAGATGAGTATTTAAATGAAGTGAATGAGCCGCGCATCAGAATAGTGTAGGCTCTGGATTTGGCTGAAGGGGGAATTGTGTGGCTGTTGCTTGAAATCCTGACACCGTATCCAATACCCCTTTCACACACAAATGCCGCTACTGAGCCATCAGAGAAAAATTATTTAAAATACCCACTCACACCACACGAAACTGCGCAATCTATGCCAGTATAATGCCGTCATAACTTTTTCTAACAGCCAAAGAGATCATGACAGTCACAGATCGTTCTCATGGCTACGGAAACATCACTTCAACAAAAAAAAATTTTTCTTTCGAATATTGCAATACTGTGTATCATTTAAAACAACTATGAAGGTTTTGATAGGGGCACCTTTAATATTTTAAACACCCTTTTTTAATTTATAACTATGCATCCATTTTCATTACTATTGTTAAACTATCTCAGTTACTGTACAGCATGAATATTAGACGATGATAAAATGTGAAAAAAAATTCTAGCTTCACATTCCTTGAACAAAACTGTTTGTTTTCCTCTCCCTGTAAGGTAGATGTAGTCACTACAAACCAGTACACACAGCTTGTTTAAAAAAATAGATACATTCTGCCTGGAGACACACTCTTTTTAAGATTAGCAAATCATAAAAATGCAGAATTAGCAAGAACCAATGAGCTCTATGGAACGCGGGTAGTACTAGCAACATTTTTATAGTTCCATAGAGATCGTATGATCTTCTGCTTTCTCTCTATCATATTGTACGGTTGTGTTTTAACTACTAACATCCTATTAAACAATTATTGAAAAATTCAAACAAATTATACTAAACAGTAGCAGTCGTCACTAGTGGACTGATTTTTTCTTTGTCACTGTCAAAAAACATTCGGAACTGGCGAGAGTGATGAGCGACGGCGAAAACACTGACCGTATTATAATAAAATGTACAATTTATTTTTATTTTGCCCTTCATAAATGACTTAAGCTACGCAAATGCAGTCACTGAGTCATAGACGTCACCCCCCCCCCCCCCCCCCCAAAGGCATGTGTTTAAAACAAAATTAAATATGTATATAAAGTATATTATTGATGTATGGTATATGGTATAAACAAGATATCTCATTAAAGGCCATGACATATGCCATTATTATGTTATTGCCGCATCTGCCCATGACAGAAATACCATATGTTATTGCTTTTCATGACTTATCTCTGTCTGGAGAACACACTCACACAAGCACACCTTTTTATAGCCCCGTCATATCATTTACGCCAAGTCCTTAGTGACGCAAAGTTAACCATGTGCAAGTAATGGAGCGATTAGATACTCACTTTAGTACATATCATTTTGAACAGATGCATATGGTCTGCATATGTAATCAGGTGCACCCTGCATATTCCCTGAAGCATCTTGCTGTGGAGGTGTAAAGTTGCCCTTATGAATTTGCGCATGCACATTTTTCGAGATGTACTGTGCATTTCCCTTTCGTACATATGTCGCAATTTTTGTACTCGCTTACTGATGCCTTGACCAGACTGCACCCAGCTACCGCCAGACCCTCATCTCTCCCTACACCCCCATCCGACCTCTCCGCTCCGCCTGCACTAGAAGACTGGCTGTACCTCCTCTACGCTCCCTTGCCTCCAGAGCCCGCTCCTTCTCCACCCTCGCCCCACAGTGGTGGAACGACCTTCCTATGGATGTCAGGACTGCCCAGTCCCAGACAACCTTCTGGCACCTCCTCAAGACTCAGACAACTCAACTCTTCCCTTCTGGACAATATAGCACTCTGCCTTTAATGCACTTTAACTTGCACTTATCTGCTCCTGGTTTACTGTATTTAATCCTGCACTTAACCCAATCCGTAGTATTTTGTATTTCACCTGCACTCGTATCTAACCCTGATGTAACTATCAACACTGTTACCTGCTCTTGAACTGTCCCGATATCAAATCGTACTTGTATTTGCTCTTATTAGGACTAAAGTCATTGTATTTTGTATCTTGATCTTAATTGTACTGTAATATGCTTTTTTGTATACAACTGTAAGTCACCCTGGGTAAGGGCGTCTGCTAATAAATAAATAAATAATAATAATAATAACTTTGCGTGTGTGCAACTTGATATTTGCGCATACACACCTCTTAGTATATAGGCCCCCTGGTGTAGAATAGCGACAACACCACATTTAAATGTACAGAAGTGGCATTGGGGGCGCTTTTACTTTTACTTATCAAAGTAAATAGCTTTTTAAATATCTCTTACTATGTTATAGTGTTTGCCATCATTCAGAGTGCTTGATCAGTGCTGTGTGATGCACTGCCTTTACAGATTGTATCCCCTGTTGGTGAGATGCGATGAGGTTAAAGCTCTAAAACCACAGATGCAAACGAGCCCAGCTCTTTTACATTGTGGTAAGGACACTCATTTGCGGTTCACCAGTACCAAGTCACCAGTACACACCCAGCCTCCACCCCGTTACAAAATTATAATGTTTATTCTAATTTTTCAAACCTTACCTTACAGTAAGAGTTTTGTGGGTAACACTTTGTTTAAAATAATGGCTGCAAATTCATAATGAATCAAACACTCACACAGTACCTTTTCCTTATCCATCCAACCACACAGGTCTTTTCACAGGCTTCATGCACACACACACACACAGACAGCCTTTTGCCTTCACACAGACTGCCCTTTACAAAGCTTTTGTCCTGCTTAAATACCCGCCTGCTGATTCCAGGCAGGTGTCACTAAATTAAATTAGAGCCAGGTAAACCTCTTCCTGGCTCGTTCCCGTGGCATTCTGGCAAATGTAGTCCTGCAGCACCCTCCAGGACAAAATCTCTTCCTCTCCTCCTTTTTCAATCCACTGCTGGATGAAGGCCTCACCCAGACTCTTCCACAAAAGCCTGTGTGCTGCGTCCCTCATCCACGTTCCTCCGGCGTGTTTCCTAATTTCATCTTGCCATCTTCCTGGAGGTCGTCTTCTTGGTTGTTTTACATCTCTTGGGATCCAGTCTAGTATCTCTTTGGTCATGCGATGGCCTGTTCTGGCCCACTGCCATTTCAGTTTTTTCACTCTTATAATAACATTACATACTTTTGTTTGCACTATTATCCATTTCTTCCTTTTCCTGTCTCTTCTTATTGCATTGCGGGTCAGGGTTTTGCATCCGTAAGTTAGCACTGGCAGCACGGATTGGTCGAAGACTTTTCTCTTGAGGCATAAATGTAGTTTCCCTTTCAGTACCATGCTTAATCTTCCAAAGGCACTCTAGCCCTTTTTTGCTCTTCTGTTGATTTCACACATTTGGTTCTCTGTTGCCGAAACTAACTGTCCTAAGTATATGTAGTTATTGACTTCTTCAAGCTTGATACCATTGACTTCAATTGCCTGTGGAGTGGTATATTTATTGAAAATGACTTGAGACTTCGTCAGGTTCATTTTCAAATTCGCTTTGATGCTAGCCTCGCGGTTCTTGATGACAGTCCAGTCCTCTTGTTTGATTGCTAAAATCTGTTTTTTTCGTGATGATTAGTCTTTGTTTTGCTTTCTTCATGCTTTGGTTGTTTTCAATAGTTTTCTCTACCAACCTACAGTTGAACAACCGTATATCCTCAGTAATGTGCTTCCTTACTGTCTTGTAGAGCTCAATGTATTCAATCTTTGACTTCAAGCTGCTGTTTGTTTCATTTCCCTTCTTTTCTTCATGCAGTCTTTTGTCTCCTGCGTGATTTTCTGGTCGCATTTTATACTCTGTGTTCCAGCGATGTTTTTTTCCTGTTTCTGCAATTACTTGCGTCACTTCATCATAGTTTTTGTTTACCTTGATTGCTTCATCTTTTTGCAGATCTTGAAGAGCACTGAATCTTTTCTTTAGTTCCAGTTGAAACACCAGGCTTCTGGAGCGTTTCTACGTTGATTGCGTTGGATTTTATCATCACGAGTTTCGTTCTATCCTGTGCTGTGCTTAGGTGTATTTTGTGTCTTATAAGTCTGTGGTCACTTCCTGTGTTAAAATTGTTTTGTACGGAGACATCTTGTACAGTGTGATTCTTGTTGGTGAGTATGTAGTCAATTTCATTCTTCACTCCGTTGGGTCCTCTCCATGTTCATTTCCTGATGGGTTTCTTTTAGAATAAGGTGTTCATGATGAGTTAGTTCTTATTCTCTGCAAATTTAACTAGACCTGAAGTTCATACTTCCTTGAAACTTTCACTGTCAGTCTTGCGGACCTCTCTGACGCGCTGTCAATCTCTATGTTATTCTTTATTCTCTTGTGGACAATTAATCCAACGCCTCCTGTTTGTCCATCTGTAGTGCCTCGGTAGAAGAGAAGATGTCCACTCTTGAGTTCTAGTAGTCCTTCGTCTTTTCGTTGTACTTCGCTTAGTCCTACGATGTCCCACTTGATTCTTCCAACTTCTTCTTCCAACTCTTGAAGTCTTGCTTCACCTGAAAGAGATCTGCAGTTGTACGTGGCCAGGGTCAGTGTTCTGTAACAGCCTAAAATCATAACCCGGTGATTCTTAGCACCCTCTGCCTTCATGCCTAACCGGCCGCTGCCTTGGTAAGTGGCAATCCAGCCTCCGGGGAATGAGGGCCATGTTTTTGTCTGTGCTTTCATCATGGGTGGGGGTGGGGGGGGGGGGGGAGGGGGGGTTGTCCATAACTCACCATGATAGCCAGGCGGGTTGGTGAGTGCCCCTTCCACTTTGGCCGAGTATGTTACTTTGAGGCAGTGGAAGTTGGACTTTAGGAGGGGCCACTATATATATGTAAAAAAATTTTTTTTGCTGTTCTCTTGATTTCATCCTCATTTGGGACTATACTGTCCTTACTATGACTGAGCAGACTGATACACGTGTCTTTGAGTTTATTTTATCTGTTCCACAGGGTGTGTCTGCTTCTGCATGTGAAACCACAGAGAGACCTCAGAGCCTTCTCATAATGTTTTGGAGTTCTTCTACTGTATCTCAGCTGGTTTGGGTTTTGTAATTATTGGTGAGGAGGTTTGGCGGGTCCAGCTAAAAGGAGATCCTGAAAGCCTATAAGCTCTGTGTGGAAGGGTGTGGAAAAACACAAGGCAGACACAAAGTTCAAATATGAAACGCCGGCACAGGCGCCCAGATTTATTATTCCACGCTAAGTTGGCAGGTGCTTCTGTGACAGTTCGGTGGCACTCTACCAGCAATGGTATTGTGCCCTGTCTTCATAAATCACACACGCAGGTGTGTAACCAAAAAAGAATAAGTAAAAGGTGAAAGGAAAAAAGGAAAACAAAACACTTTTAGGAAAAACTACAGAATAAAGTGTGCAGGTTTTTAACCATGGCTCATTGCTCCCTCTAGCGGTGGATGCCCCAAGAAACAGGCACTGCTCAATATCCTCTTTTATACACTGTGGGACGGCTCAGTCCCGCTAAGCTAACTATCTAAGATAGTGACAAGAAAATAACTGGTGCGTGGCTTGCTTGCACCCCCGGGTCTGTGTGTCTCACGCTGGAGTTGCTCCCCGACTCGCTGCTCCAGAGTTTCCAGTTTCACCTCAAAGTATCAGGATTCTGCCGTGAAGTCATGCTCCACTGTACTTCCTGTATGAGCCAGAGAGGATACAAAACAGTGCCTTTTTATTCAGTCATTCACCCTGTATAGTCCCACCCACCAGCCAATGACAGAGCGTCAGCTGATTCCTTCACAGCTGACTCCTGTGAATAAGACATTGCCTAACTGCGTGGGAATACACGGGGTGTCCGGACCCCCTACATGCTCACGCATGCGCCTGACGGCCAGTCCAGACCCCTCCCCTCTCACACTTAGTTCTACTGATGATAAGGCCATGTGTTAAAGAGAAAAATCCTGTGGCTTTAGTTACTGTATATAGATTACAGGCAGCTAAACAAGTCCAAACTAGAGCAACAGCAGACACGTTTCTCCAATCCAAATCTGAAAAGGGGGTCATTTTACAGGAATGGCTATTCATTAGCCATGAGGCTTTCCACATTTTCTGTACTGCAACACAGGACAGCAGTGTGGAGTAGTGGTTAGGGCTCTGGATTCTTGACCGGGGGGTTGTGGGTTCAATCCCAGGTGGGGGACACTGCTGCTGTACCCTTCAGCAAGGTACTTTACCTAGATTGCTCCAATATAAATAGGTAATTGTATGTAAAAAAAAAATAATGTGATCTCTTGTAACAATTGTAATTTGCCCTGGATAAGGGCATCTGCTAAGAAATAAATAATAATATACATATTAGCATATATTAAACAAATTATTACATTTCTGCATACACAATCAGAGTGTCTATATATGCATACACATCTATCTATATCTGTATAATATATACAGATGTAACTGGTAAATATTTCAAATAGTTTACTATAAATAACTTCTAGTGTCACTATTGTAACAGTTTGGTCATTACTGAAACAAAACAAGTTGTTATGGTAATGTCTGTTACGATAATTACAATTTGAAGAATTTTTAGGAATTTATAAAAAATTGAGGCCTACACGTCCTGACCTTTTTTTTATTTTGAAGACATAAACCATAAAGTAATTTAAATCTATATTCATTTATTTAAAAATACATGTATGAAGACATATGAAGTCATTTTTAAAACAAGTGTTTGAAAGAGATCTACTCACCATGATGCAACCTCTTCTTGTGATCACATGATCAAGGGGTATGGCCTAATGTATGTTTGTACTAGAGGGCAATACACTGTTTGTTATGGTAGTGACATATAAAACTGGGGACAGGAATTTGCACACTTTAAAAAAAATGCTTTAACATTTTTATGTAATAAAACATTCTTTATTAAAATTATATTTCCATGTTTCAGAGTTACTCCAAAAAATGCATTTATTTTGATAAAGAAGTATAAGAGTTGGACGTGGGGACAATGGACTTTTGTAGTTATTGACCCATAAATGCCAATATTGCATGAAAAATACAATGCATATTTGATCATTTTTAATGATAACAGCTATGAAATAGGTGTATATTGCATATGACAAAATATTACATACAGTATATTTATTTATTTTTTTGAGGTGTGGACTGCAATTTGTCCCATTCCTGTAGAATGACCCAAATAACAAATGTTACAGTTTATGGTTTCACATTTTTCTACACAGGTATGTTAAAGAGCAACTTGGTTTCGGAGATCACATTCTGGTTTACAGCCCCCCTGTGTCTTCAGTATACTGTAGCTCTCTGAATTGTGTTTAACCTCCAGCCACATACAGTATGGTAGCCATTAACTACTACACCCCAGGGAATTATACACAGAAAAAATCAAAATGATGCAAAATTATGCGGTATCTCTGTACAAGTATGTGCAAAATAACAAAAGTATTGTGCAGTGTATTGGGTTCTTCTCTCATACTGGATATCAAAATACCAGCATAAGTTTAAAAACAAAAACAAAAAACAAAAAAAGGAACACAGCTCTTTCAGTTTGTCTTCCGAAAGAGAACGCCTCCGATCAGACAGCACAAGATTATACAGCGAGTTGCTGCGCTCAGCATCAGCTGTATTTACTGCATTTATGTATCTGAATGTTTTCAAATTAAGAAGATGGTCAGCTGTCAATTTCCCCTGGCGGTAGAGCGCTGTGGATCGCATCGAGTGCCACCTTCACAGTATACAAAGCAATGCAATGAAAATATTTTACTTTCTTTTGCTGATATATTTGCAACGTGGGACCTTTGCGTGGCATTTTCTGGTAAAATCGACCAATGTTCCCTTTATCCTCAGTGTGATGCAGCATTTTTCCCTGTCCTTCTCTGTTAACAGCGATATTATTTAATATTACACGCCTATGTGTGGTGATACGTTTATGCGTAAAATTACACGGGCACGCGTAATTACATAATTCCCTGGGGTGCAATTAACCTTTCCACTTGCCACACGCTGCCCCTAGTGGTAAAATTATACTAGGTGAATTTAAACAACAAGATGAATATAATAAAGATAACTCTGATATTTGAACTTTATTTTAGTGTGTAGAAAACATCATTTCTTTAATTCCTGTACAGAAATAGGATTTATGAGGCATACATGAAACCAAATAGAAACATGATAAGTCTTGTTAAACTTTGAAAGACCTGGAAAAAATAGGATGCACAGATCAAAGTTATCTTCAAAAGATTTCAGACATTGGTGCTGCTTTGTTACTTGTTGTTAAACCCATACATCCCACAGGGTGTGGTCACCTCAGTTGGTCAAACCACAGTACTTTTTATGAATGATGATGGACAAGGTTTGCCAGGTCTCTGTGCCATAGCTCCATAGATCCACGTCCGATTTGCTCATGCAATGTAACCATTGATCTTGGTCTGCTGTGCTTTTGAAGAAAATTACAGACTTTCTCAAAGCCAGTGTATTACTCCCAGTCAACCCCATTCTGATTCTGCAGTTTAATCTTACTGGAACTGTGTGTTTTTTTTATTGCGCAATATTGTATGAATAAGCTGCTGTTAACTATACTGTGGCACCATTATGTACTTTCAGGGTTGTAGTAGTAATGACCAATACAAATATCGTATACTGCAAGAAGGCAAGAAATAGTACTTGGGGATTGATTGTGATAGCTGTTTACTCCAAGGAAAAAAGTCCATAAAATAATGTCCAAGTTGTTTATTTCAGGTATTTTATCCCTTTCTGGAAAAATTGTGCTAATGACGATTTGAAGTAAATAGTTATGATAATCTAGCCCTTAGTGCGCAAAGGGCTACAATGTGGAAGATAAAACTTTACACAACTGAACCTGACAACAATATCCTAAATAACTACAGATAATAAGACAGGATAATGGTGGAATACAAAGACTTAGTGGAGTGATGTATTTGCAGCAAACCATGTGATGCTTCTAGTAAGTAGATTTCAGATTAAAAGGTTATAAGAAAAGTTATGTGCGAGAGGAGGCCATTCGGCTCTTCAGCGCTCCTCTAGTATCAAGCAGCTGACTAACCCCAGAACTTTCTTAAGGAACCCAATAGTTCAGCACCCTCCTACCTCTTCTTAAGTCTGATTTATCTTGTGTTTATAACAATAACTAGGGTTTTTTGGTAGCAGTTGAAAATAACTAATCAATTAACGGTAAATTCATCACAGTTTTTGACTGTTTTGCAATTTGGTCATTTTTAAAGAAGTTGCTATAAGGATAGTGGCGCCGTATTTAAGAATTTCTGTAAATTCCTCCCTCTGTCATCCACAGTATAGCAAGGATACTCCAGATTCCAGCCTGTGTATACAAGCCCCTGTATTCTGAAAGGGTTTCCGGTGTTTTCAGCTGCAGCTCATTCTCACTTTCCTTGCTTCTCTGTCATTTTGACCTCTCTGAGGTATCTGTTGATGGGAACAGGGATGCTGGTTTTGTTTGTGCTGCAGGCTCCCATGCAAAATAACTCAATTTACCTAGGCTCCAAACTGACATTCACTCAGTCAAATACAGAAACCGGGACTTGAGGTTAAATGAAAGAGACCTTGTTTTCATTCAATCTGAAAAAAAATGAAAATAGTAATAATAATGTGTTCTCAGTGCCATTACATAGTTTCCACACAGATAATCCTATTTATTTGTCTGTACTAATTAAAAAATGCCTATGGCACTAAAGTGCATTTTCCATCCAAAAAAAAAACTTAATTAATTAATAAAATGATGTACAGTATCTATTCTTCAAGTATTGTATAAACCACAGTTCAATCTTCTTCACTGCATTTATATATTCAAGCTTTAGTTTTAACTAAACATGTTCCAGTTCAGAGTTGAACTAAATCATGGCTAAACTTAAATAACAAGAATATTGGATTCATCTTGCCATTACTCTATATGCCACCCTTAAAGAGCCTGCTGTGGTATTCCTGCCAAAATATAGCATACAGTAGTACACAGTTAAAGCATGGTAAACATAAGCACAGCAAATACTGTACATGTATGTCCAAGATTACTGTTAACATATACTCTGCTAAACTTTTTTTTTTTAAGTATGCATTTTATGTTGTCTAGATCACTCTGTTTGATCAACAGTCTAACGTGTGTACTTTGCATTTAAGAAATGTAGCTGCATTAAATCACTGCCACTGAAGACATAACGCTGCCATATGGATTCTGTTTCATTTGCACACTGCTTTTTTCTGGCATCTATTGCTCTGGGTCTTGCTACAGATACAGAAGATTATTTGCCATTCTTTGCCTTGACATTCAGGCAGGAATGGATTACATCATCCCTCTTTTTTTCACTTTGGACGTCCCCTCTGAGAACCCGAGACTTTCTTTCAGTGTAAGGGTTTCATGGGAGAAAGGGACAGACTTTTTCAGATTTAATGAGCGCGGTCAACATCAACAATAATCCTTCTGAGTAGGTTTTTAAAATGTGCCTACTTATTAAAGAAGTTTAATAAATAAGGATTTCTCTGAAGTGGTAATTATTTGATTAAGTAATTACCGTTATGTTTTATGTCAAAATATTTTTTTAAAAAGTGTCAGCCTAAAGTAAACTTTTAGGATGAAAGACACAGTTCAAAGTCCTGCTGTTGGGTTAAAGTCTTACAGAAAAACCTGCAGTGTTTACAAAAAAGGCACCCTTGTACATTTGCTGCATCCTGTGCTGTCCATATCATTGCATTATATTTTTAAACATAATCTTGATTCTTCTGATATTTTTATTAACCCATAGGGAATACTGTACATTTAAATTCTCAATGTATCCAGATTGTGCTCCATCCTACAGCAACTGTTCCCAAGTTACAGATATCATTTTTTTTAATGTTTTTAAAATAAAATAAAAAGTACTGGAAAGTTTGTCATAGGGATGAGATGTTATGGCAATTGCTGTGGAAGGGCCTTATTTCCAATAGTTTGTTTTTAATTGTATGCTGACACAGACTGTTCTATGATGACCAATTATTCATGCTGGATTTGATAAGCTATTATGTCTGTAAAGTGTTTATATACTCTTCCAGGGTAACGTAGTTATAAATGACATATTTCTCAATAAAAAAATATATACTTCTCTGCTCCCAAAATTAAGCAAAAAATATGTATACTTTACACTACAACTGCAGCGGTCTAGAGGTTAAAAAAAGTGATAATACTGTGCTACAAATGTTTGCGTTAATTGATCAGAGAGCATTAGATCTACCATGAATTTGATGATCAGGAAAAAAATAGGTTGATTAATTTCTCCGTATTTTCAATTTGCCAGTCATGACATGAGAGAAGCTGAGACTATCATTTAGGCAGTTTTTAGGCCAATGAGAAGGCTCCCCTGCATAATAATCTGCAAACAGTGATACTCATAGGAGGGAAGACTGGGATCCCATTCATTATTATGTGGCCACAGAAAAGCATATTGAAAGCTCCTTGTCTTGTTTCTGCTTCTGCCCCAGGGGCTCAGATCGGGACCCAATGACATCATTGTATTTCAAACATAGAAACAGTGCAGCCATACAAATAAATGTAAAACCCTTGAAATTGTAGATTACACTTTAAACAATATAAACTTTTATTGGGTCTGGTACAATAACCTCTGCTCTTGGAAGAAAATGTCCATTGGGAGAGTTCCTTTAGAGAGTTTGGAGAGGCTGCACAGAATATGTCTGATGCTCATGCCTCCATTACAAAGAAGCTGTAATCCACCTGTGAGGGAAAGCTACAGATATACAAGTCCCCTGGCCTACTTTGAAGCAAAGTTTACCTGAAAGGAATAAACACATTTTAGAATTATTAAATTAGCATAAAACAAAAAAATTATTAGTTTTCTAATTTTATATTTTTTTTTAGAAGAAAATGATAGGGGGCAAACTGCCTCTATAGCTACCAAACAGTTAAATATTGTATATAGGATTTCATGAATGTGAAAATAGACTGCAGATTGTCCTGTTATACTGTTAACCAGTTACCAGTTTGATCTGAAATTTCAATAGGCTTTGCAATGTATGCACTAGCCCAAACTGTTGGGTAAAGCTAGTTTGCAAATGCATGTACTTCAACACTTACAATACAGGGCACACTGAGTTTCAGAAGACTTTACAGATAAATCAATCAAGTATGTAGTACAGGAGGAGAGACTCAGATATGCCTCTGGCTGCAGATCATTCCGAGTTGCAGCTGAGTGTTGTATTTATACCATTTGCTTTGCTTGCATGCAAAGCATACCGTAAACTGGCAATACAATTGTTTCCATTTGGCTGCCTGGCCGCTGGTTTGACAAAAACATTTAACCAATTATTGAGTTTTTTTTATTGCAGAAAATTAAATGCTGGGAGCCTGGCCAAGACCAGTAAGAAATAAAATATACTGCACACAATCTTGAATACAATACTTTAAAATGTAGAAAGAGAAGCAGGTTACAAAGACACTTGTGAAATGATGCCACAGGTGCCATTAGATATCTTAAAATAAAACAGATATGCAATTCTGAGTACTTCATAGGAAGTCACAGCTTAAAACTGGTTATTATAAAAACTGCACTCAAAAGCATTAAAATATCAGTTGCAGAAACAAGGAAACAATAATATGAGGACACAGGAATGGATTACCTTTAAGCATTCATTGTTATTTTTTTCTCTCATAGCCAGACTTTAAGGGTATTTCCCAGAAAGTTTAATAACATTCTAGATTCAATAAAAAAAGTTTACTGTACAGTACTCTGGGCGGGCTTTGGGAGAATGTGTCATTTTATCCATTCTGGAAAACCCCTGTCATGGCAGCCAATATGTTTTTGTAGCATTTTCATTTCAATGATGAGCCCTGAAAGCTGTGAAATTGCCGTGGAGTAAATAAGTAAATCTCTCAAATTTCTGGACAAGCTTTTCACAGACTCAGTTCTTGCAGGGGTTGGCAGACATTTAATCTGAATAACTGGATAATGTGTATAAGAAGATTATTCTCTCCTCCATGGTTATTTTTCAATGGGGGAGCCGAGACAATGACTTGCCACATGCAGCTGCAAAAGACCTACTATTCTTTTGAGCTACAGGACTAATCTGCCCAAGTTATTTCCTTTTTAATATCTATGTTTCATCGCTAAATTCATGCGACTCAAGATCAAAGACTAATGCAGTATATTTCGAAGGAAGAATTTTTAGTGGGTGGTGAATAGCGGTTTTCAATAAATGATTTAGTTGTTAGGAATGTGCTTGCAAACTAAATTCACTGTTATCCAATTAAAATAAGTCACAATGATTGTTTCAACAACAGTGTTCAGTTATTTCAAATTGCTTGTCACTGTAGATGCAAAAGTAGATTAGTTTGACAACCAATGTATTTTGATTATACAGAAATAGACTTTGAAGTACTGGAATCTTTTAGAAGTGTGTCATGTTTTTAATTTGACATACAGGTAGGTGATGTTTAGTATTCGTGTAGATCATTTAAAACAAGTATATTTGTTATAAAAAGGGTCATTCATTTTAAAGTTTAACGGTGTAGTTAACAGCGGGAGCAATGGGTCCATAACAGCTGTAACTTCCATCTGTAGTTACGGTGGTTAATAAAACCGCCTGCCATATTTGTATCTCAACCAACAGTACATTACCCTTACATTGGACATTGAGAATGCAAGTCAACCAACACACACACACATACAGTTGTGCACAGATATGGTCAACAGACGATGTGGAACATGATGTCAACAAGCCTTTATACCTCCTGACCGTTAATGAAGTCGTGTTCATTTTCCTGGTCTAAAAACATATTGCACAGATCAGAGGCCATATTTTATATATATATATATATATATATATATATATATATATATATATATATATATATATATATAGTGAACCAGCTGCACTCTCTGCGGTTTCGTTGCCCCTTTAAAAGCAGACCCAACACACAGAAATTTTGTTTTTAAAGCGCGGTTGCGCTATTTTTAATATAAATGAAAACAAAAAAAAAACCTAACTCCGTTTTGTAGCACTTACTAACAAAGGAGTCTAACTAACAAACAGGCCAGATAAGCTGTTTACCTGTTAAAGCAAACCAAACAAAACAAAAACACAATTCACAACCCCCTCCCTGCTGTGTTATATATGCTCCCCTTTGTCTTTACAAGACACCGGCCATACCGCAACCTTAACTCTGCACCATTTTGCGTATATATGTGACATCAAATATGACATCAGCAATGACATCACTGATGACATGATTTCCATTACATGAGAGTAGGTGTTAAAACTTCATGCTGATATTGGACTCAGCTCTCGCCAAGATAAGCACCAACTAATACATAGCTTATTTTACTGTAAACTAATGTGATCCATCTGCATTTCCTTCCATCTGATGATGTAGATACCCTTCTGCCTGATGTTGATGGCTGAAGTGTAATGCTGGCTCCAGGGATCAGCCAATTTTGCCTCCCAGGCGCATCAGCACACACAACGGCTGCAATGCTGGCTCCAGGGATCAACGACACAGTGCGGCCTCCCTTGTGCATCAGCATGACAACCGTCTGGACTGAGCTGAGTAGGGTACTTCTCTGGGGTCTTCAAGTGGGCAACTTCCATCCTTGGTGTTTCGTTGACTAGCCCACTACACCTTAAGAGGGCTTGACAGTGATTCTGGCATCCCAGCATCACTCCCCTCTGTCCCCCACTCAGCTAAGCCCAGCTTACTTACCTTCCTTTAGATATATTTTTTCTACTGTGCTTGAGGTCCCCAACTAGAATCTTTTTGTCTCAACCAGAGCCAGTTGCTGCTCCTCTCTGCTGCTTCAGATAAGTTCTTCACTATGCGTCACAACTCTTGGCCACTGAATCCGATGTCTCATAGAAACTGGGTAGTGGAGTGTGCCACAAATCCTCGACAACCCACCTACTAGGTAAACCTGGACTCTCCATCCTCAGCGTTCCGCTTCAGCAGCTAGTTGAACATACCGAAGTTTCTTCCTTTCATACGCCTCATTGACAACATCCTCCCATGGCACTGTTAACTCTACTAGGTGAACAAGGCATGCTGATCCAGACCACAAGACAATTTCAGGTCAAAGATTAATGGTGGCAATCTCAGGTGGGAAAATAAGCCATTGTCCAACATCTGCCAGCATTTTCCAGTCTCTATCAGATTCCAGTTTTCCTAGACGAATTTTGGCTTTAGTACCTTCTCTTGGAGGTTGCTCCCCTGGACAGAGAAATGTTGTTCTTTGTGTATATATTGCTGGAATTGGTGGCAACCTGTTGGTCATGATGTGCTTGTCTTCCAATGCTAAGGCCAAACCTCACAGCACCTGGTCATGACGCCAAGTAAACTGTCCTTGGCTAAGACCTACCTTACATCCTGTCAAAATATGTCTTAATGTAGCTGGCGTTGAACACAAAGGACACCATGAATCCTCTCCTACCCATAGATTAAGGTTATGTGGTGATGGGAGAACATCATACATTGACCTGATGAGGAAACTGATCCTGCTCTGTTCCATTGTCCATAGATCTCACTGGCCGATCTTGCATTGTTCCACACTCTCCCATCTCGTCCATTCCCCCTGCTTGGCCTGGGAAACTGCCTTTACACACATCATCATCTCCTCCTGCTTTTGCACCTCGTTGACTACCAGCTTCCTCCATTGAGCTGGGGCTGCTTTGTGCCATGTAGGAGGAGCTGAACTGAGACCAAGGCCTGCTTTTCCATGCTGTACTTGTCCCATGATATCACTGATACGAAGGGCAGTCTTTGCATCTTCCACAGCTTCCTTTGCTGCCCACTTTCTTCCAGTTTTCAACACTGCCTCCCTCACAAATTTGTCGTGTGACTACCAATTCATCATGTGACGTAACTAATCACATGACAAATGCTCCCCAAAGACTGGCCATAAGAACATAACCTGGGTGGATCTGCAAAAATGTATGTTCTTAAAGGGGAGAGGGGTCCAATCTTTGTGCTATTACTCAGTGAAGAACTATAACCACGGTTGAAATACAATGTACAGACATTTAATCTATATTTTCTGTCTCTCCTAAGTAACCGAAGGTACAATACTTCAGTCACTTTATCTGATATATCATTGTATTTATCATTTTTTTATTTACAAATGTTACATTAAAATGTCTGTTATATCTAATGTCTAATGTCTTCTTTCTTTGTTTATCTGACTGCAGTATAAGTATGGATAAAGAATATCATTTTCAGTGTATGTATATCTTCATATAAAACTAGTTTGTGTGTTTATTTCACTTTAAATATTTTTTAATGTTCTTTGTAATCTTTTTAAGACTGTTAGTTTTAAGATAGATTGTGGTGTTGAGCACTTACTAACATTTGAATATTCCTAACATTGTCTTTTAAAGGTTCTTTTCATATGAATCCAGTTATTAAAAGTTGTGTGTTTAAGTCACTAGATGGCGCTGTGTAATGCCAAGCCTTTATAGCTATTGTTTCATGAATGTATTGCACGTTTGCTATTCACATTAATACAATGGAGTGGTTATTTAAATCTGGTGTCAATCTGGGGGGGGGATCTGTTCTGGTTCCTTCTCCAGGGGCCCATGATTCCAAAATCTGGCCTATAACTGACGTAGAAGGACAGTTTTCTCAGTCTGTATTACACTTATTGACTACCAGATGCTTTGGGACCAAGTTATGGTGAACGATTTCCCAGTGTTATGTTCCTATGGCCTGTCTTCGAGGAACATTTGCATTTGATTAGTTATGTCATCAGTGATGTCATTGCTGATGTCATATGTGATGTCATACATACTCACAATGGTGCAGAGTTAAGGTTGCATGTCAACCTTAACACGCAATTTCCTCACTTTTGAGGGTTTTGCTTGAGAAACCTTAATGTTATTTTAATGCAGTTTTTGCATTGAATATGGTTTTTTTGTTAAAAAAAAAGAAAGAAAAGAAATAAATACATTTTAAAAAGTTGAGGTTTCAGTTAACATTCCTTATTTAAATGACAGGTCATGTTGAAACAAAGTCCTGCTGTGGAGTGGATTGCAAGTGCCAAGATTGGCTACCCCCAAGTGTTTTTGTAAATTGAAAGTAGAAAAATGTTAGTATTCAGGAATAATTATGTCATAAAAAAAAAACAAAACATATGAAATAAAAACTAATGATAGATATCAAATAATTTTGCAGAGCATTTTATACATTGCATGACTTTGTTTCAGCCAGACTTGTCCTTATTTAATGGACCTTTTAAGACATGTCTGGTTGAAATGTAAGTCCTGCAGTGGAATGGATTTGAAGTGGCAAGGTTACAACTGACATAAATAAGAGTCACATACAATTCATAATCAATATATTTATAGCACAAACCATATTTTAAAAAAGCAACTCGCTACCCAAAATAAGTTGTTTAAACTCTGTTCATAAAACACAGAACACATATTAGAAATATATTTTAAAGTGCAGATCACACTGATATTATACACAGATTTATTTATGTATTTATTAGTTTTTATATAGCATGTTTATCAAAGTGCTTACAATACATACAGCACATAAATCCTACCATATTTACATTACTGTATCATTAGGCCTATAGGCTACATTTAGGGTTACCAGATTTCAATTCACTACTGCATTTTCTAAACAGGTTAAAGCACACAGAAGTATGATACTGTAATATTATTTTTCATGGTACATACACAGAATTAGGCCTATTTCATTACGTGTCGATAGCTGTACCTTTAAAGTGCATAGACATCATATCGTTAAGAGATCATCTGTAGTATAGACTTGCATATTCTTTCCGTTCAAACTACAACACTTTTATAATTGTTCATTAAATTTCTGTTCTAGGATAAAAAGTACACTTATATAAGTGTGCTTTGTATTTTTTGATATTTATTTCTGTCCTCTATACCTGCCTGCTTTTACATCTGTAATTAGCATTGTTAAACCATCTCCATTTCTTAATTACGTCATGGATATCCAACAATGATAAAACGGACTTACAGTTTGACAGGTATGAAATACTTTTGTTTATGTACAAAGACAAATATTACAGTATCATACTTGTGTGTGCTTTCACCTGTGTTTTGCTTTACTAGGTTATTTTTCTAAACTTGGTGTATGTAGGCTAACCACTATGATTACATGGTGTTAATAATAGATAATAAAATAAATAGTCTATTTCTTTTATTATATTACTTCATTGTAATAAAATTGTTATTATTAAAACATTCTGATTTATGTATTGGGTTAAGTGACTCGCAGTCAAGGCTGGCTGGGGGCGGAAATAGCAACCCAGACACCAGAACGATAGGTTGCGCATGCAACCCCGGTTCCCTGAAAGAGAAAATAACCATCAAGGTATGGGATATTGCCGTCAAGCAGTAGGGATTGGCTGAGCTTTATAGCAAAGCTGCCATGTAAGCCCGCCCCCCTGGGAACTTACTACACGCACCGCGCGGAGACTCTCTTCCTCTTTTGCTCTTCAGGCCCAGAAGGTTTCCGGAGCGACCTCGCGGCTTGATGGTTATTTTCTCTTTCATGGAACCGGGGTTGCATCCGCAACCTATCGTTCCCTTTCAAGTCGAAAATAACCCTCAAGGTATGGGAACAGTGTACCCAAGCCGTTGCGAGGGAGGATTCTCGGCAGTAGGACAGACTTACGTCATAACGCAACTGCGTAGGCAGTACATCTACGCATATGCAGAGCTGCACCTCAGCGTCTATGCTCGCAATGACACCTGCCCTAAGGTGGTATAGTCAACACCATCTTATCAACCACTCTATATGTCCGCATCCTGAGGTGTCATAGAGTGTAGCACAGATGCTCCAAATAGTGGAGCAGAGGAATCCAGCACGTTCAACAGGTAAAACCTCATGATAATAAACCGTCAATGCGTACATGGCAAGCCGATATGGCGGCTAAATACACTTTAAGTGTACAGGGAGATTTCCCTTCATCTAACAGTTTCTGTAGAAACTGTAATATCACTGCCATAGGGCAGGATATTGGGTCATGGCCCTCTGCCAGACACCAATTCTGAAACAACTGCCATTTGTACGTGTATTGCGACCTAGTAGAGGGTGCTCTGGCGCTCTGAATGGTCGAAATCACTGCTGTAGAAAGCCCTAAGGCAAACAGGCGCACAGAATCACTGTCGCTTGCTCTACCCTGACCTTCTCCAAGAAGGCGGGAAGCATCGGGATCGGTGGAAATGCATATAGAAGCCCTGGCGGCCATTCGTGAGCCAGTGCATCGACTCCTAGGGGGCTGTCGAGGTCCTTCACCGAGAACCATAAGGGGCAGTAGAAGAGATATACTTGCGCTGTGCCGAACCATTCCCAGATGCGCTCTACCACCTGAGGGTGAAGACGCCATTCGCCTGCAAGCGGGCCTCCTCTGGATAGGAGATCCACTGCGTAATTGACTCTGCCCGGTAGGTGAACCGCACGCAGAGAGGTTAAATGCGGTTGTGCCCATAGCAACATCTGTGCTACCATCCGGTGAAGACCGGGGGACCGCAAGCCACCCTGATGGTTGATGTACGACACAACTGTGGTGTTGTCTGACCGCACTAACACAGTCTTGCCTAGACGCACTGGCAAGAAGTGCTGAAGGGCGAGGTCCACCGCTCTGAGTTCCAGAGCATTGATGTGGGCCAACCTCCAGGGTCCTGACCACACTCCGCAAGTCCCCGACCTGTTCCAGACTGCTCCCCAACCCTGGTTGGAAGCGTCGGTCGTAATAACCTCCCTTCGGAAGATGGGACCCAAGCGTACACCCTGGCGGATGTTCGACGGAACTTTCCACCAGCGCAGTGCTTCCCAGCAGGTTCAGGATACCCTCAACCTGCGGTGTTTGTCTCTCCGCGGATGCAACGCGAAGGCATTGAACCAGGTCTGCAGAGGTCTCTGGTGTAGTAAGCCCAAAGGAAGGGCTTGCGAGGTGGCAGCAAACTGTCAGTAGACTGGCTATATTAGACAGTCTGACTGCCTCCGTGGCCGCAGAGTACCCCTTTTTCAGGTGTATCTCTGTGGTCCTGCACTGCTTATTGGGGCAACTTGGTCTTTAGCAAGCCCAGATAGTGTCGGCGTCTTCACTAACGCGGCGAACGCAGCGTCCACCGGTGGAAAGGACGCTAAACTGGCCCTGCATAGTAAAGACCGAAGCCTTGCGAGACGTCGCAGTCGCAGTAGCAGAGGCCAGAGCCCCCCAAGTAGATTGCACCTCTTTTAATAAAGTCCGGGAATGCCGGAAGCATCCTGGACTGATGGGACTGGGCTGAAGGCAACTCACACAGAGATTGCCAGGGAAGCTCTGTCCCAGGCCAATCGATGCCCAAGTGGCGAGTTGCTCTGTCCACCACAGACCACATAGGGTCGTCAGTATCCATCACCTCGGACTCAGCGACCTGATCCGAGTGCTGGGAGGCTACCTCAGCCTCTATACTGTTCCCTTCCAGGATGTCAGATGCATCCCTGGAAATGGCATCGATATCCCAGTCCTTTTGAGGTTGCAGTGGAAGGGAAACGGCCAATGGAGGTTGTAGAGGAGCCACTGGCTGGTTGGCGACGGGCCCAGTGAGTTGTTCTCTACGTCGAGGCGATCTGGAGGGTGACCTAGCCTCTCGACGAGGGCATACCCTAGAAGGGGAGGGGCTGCGAGCCCTAGCGCGTCTGGTGGGGGACCTCTGACCAGCTGTAATCTGGGAGGCCGGGCTCGTGGAGAGCTGCAGTCGTCCTGGCGGCATCGCCGAAAGCGACGGCGGGGCTGAAACGGTGTGAGAAGATCCCGAGGAGGGAGAGGGCCCACCCACTGATTTCTAACCTCTTTGCCGAAGGGCGCGTAGCTGAAAACCAGCACAAAGGTGGCAAAAAGCCCTATCCGCCAGCGCGGATGCGGCGTGTTCTGGCCCAAGACGTCGAGCCGAAGCGTCGAGCGTCGAAGCGCCGAGCGTCGAGCTTCTAGTGTCGAGTGTCAGAACGCCGACACGTCGAGCGTGTAGTGTCGAAGCGCCGATGCGTCGAGCGTGTAGCGTCGAGCACCGATGCACCGAGCGTCGAGCACCGAGTCCCAAGTGCGGAAGCGCTGCACCAAACGCCGAAGCGCTGCACCAAACGCCGAAGCGCTGACACCACGAGAGTACCGAGGGTCGAGACGCTAGCACGAGACGCCTAAGCGTCAGCTGACCCGCAGAGCGGAGATGCTAGTGCTGGTACAGTCTTATTTGGTGAAATACTTACCTTGGTGCTTAAGGGAGTATTGTGCTTTGTGGTCGTCTTCTTAATGGTGAAAAGGGATTTTTTTTTTTTTGGGACGCTGCAGCAAGTGCTTAGTGTACTGTATGAGTGACTGTAGGGCAAACCGTGCAGCTACCACGCGGTGGGGAACACACAGCAGTGGAAGATTTATAGAGGGTTGCAGAGCAGACTCCACATACACACACGGTCTAGCCAGGCAAGACCGAGGCTGCAATACACGCGTGGCCAAGGCCAACGACGCGCGTCCAAATAAAAAATATATATATAACAAATATATAATATATACAAAACCCAAAAAACACACAATTAAATATTAGGATAATATACTAATAAAGAGAAGACGAAGACCACAAGGTTAAACAAAAAAATGCGATGCCGAAGCAAAGCGTGAAAGGATATATAAAGTAATATATAAAATATATATACACAATTATATAACCAAATTTACCAACAATAAATGCAACTGAAATAAACTCGGAGAAGGGGCAAAAAACCAGCCTCTCAAGCCTAAGCTCAATGAGTACAGACAGTTACAAGCTCTAGTACCTACCGCTACCGATGCTGAAGACAAAAGAGGAAGAGAGTCTCCACGCGCTGCGTGTAGTAAGCTCCCAGGGGGGCGGGCTTACACAGCAGCTCGCGCGGAGGCCTATCGGCAGCTTTGCTATAAAGCTCAGCCAATCCCTACTGCCTGATGGCAAAATCCCATATCTTGATGGTTATTTTCGACTTGAAAGGGAACTGCAGTTAAATGCCTTGGCACACTTTTATTCATGAATAAAAATTAATCACTGGAACAAAATAAACAGTTTGAACAAAATACTACACACGGAAACTGTCCAAAATAAACAAAACATAATTAATCTAAACAGTATACTAGTTTTCATTTTCACAAAGTCCCCATCCATTAAAGATTTACATGGCAGCAGTATTTAGATCTATTCAGATTAACTAAGTAGACTCCTCTGTGTTATACTGTAGCATATGCCTTTTAATAATTGATGTTATTCTGGTTAAAAATGTTAACAAAGCTAGTGTCCCCATAGGTAATACTTTTCCTCTTGGATCCCCCTGTGGTTGCAGTGGGTGGTAAACAATATCAAGGATATGACTCTATTCAATAAAAGGTTAACTCAGATGAAGTGACTCTATCATACTGGAGGGGGATCAGTTGCTTCAATAGCAATATGTTCATACATTCTACACCTACATGGGGCCAGTGGTGGCAGACATCACTATGCATTCTTTTTTCAAAACGTTACCTTGCGTCAGTATGTTTGATACAAATATATTATATCATTAGAATATATCGAAAAAAATGCAAACATTAGTTAATTTAATTGGTGTATCCAAATGCACACATAAACACTGACTGATTGAAAGTAACTTTCAATTTTAGTTCACAATATGTTTTCATAACATTTTGTAACTATAAACTGTTGCTAAGAAATCAAAGCTGCTTTCTGACTTTTATTTGGACTGGCAGCAAGCCAGCAACTTTTATTCTCATTGTTTGTTGGCATGTTCTATAGACTTGAGTTGTTATTTCAACACATCCATTCTAAATTTGAATTAAATAAATATTGCAAGGAAAATGGACTTACGGAAGTTCTTTACAGACCACAAACTTTGTTTGATACAATGCTAGAGTAAATATATAGAATCTCATAAAGGGTGCTGCACGATACACGCTGATATCCACCCACCAGGATTAATATATAGTTAAATAAGAATGCTAATTAATTACGCAATTTCCATCTCATACAAACTGTTTAATACAAGCCATCTGATACACACAAAAATTTCAGATTGCTGTACCACAATAATATAAGGGTCTACTATATGTTAGAATAAGTATATACTATATATATATATATATATATATATATATATATATATATATATATATATATATATATATATATATATTCTTTTCCCTGTCACCGAGAGTGCAGACATGTTTGAGCAGAACAGATGGTCGACTGCAGGTAACTTTCTTTGTGCTTTTTTGTCATTTTTGTAACTGGCCAAATACTTTTGTCTGTGACCGTGTATACTAATATAGTTTCTAAATTAAATCTCTACTCCATAATAAAGTAGGACACATCCTAATTTACTTAGTTTTATGTTGGCCTTGTGATCAACAACAAAAAAAAAACTTCTTGCCAAACACATTTTTAGTAACATTAACATTTCATAGAAAAATCGATCTGATAAGATATGTTGTTGACTGACTATGATGGATATGTCCTTGTCTAAGATTGTATCTTAACCACTGCACAGCTTTTTTGCATAAGCATGTGTAGATGTTTTAACCTTGTACCACTCACCTCCAGGGTTCAGAATCTATAATGCAAATGCATTGCATGACACTGACTCTTACATATGTTAAAGCAGTTTAACTTTTTGCTGTCAAGTTATTTAGATGGCTGTACAGTACCGTACATTACAATGGTGTGTGACACAGTGTTTAATCTTAGTAACACTGGTTTCTGCTATTTTCAAGCCAAAAAAACAATAACCCCAAAGCCAGTTCAGAGTTTTATAGTGTTAGTTCTAACATTAAAATTGACTTTTAGAAAGGGCTCCTCCCACAGGACAAGATATAAGAAAAAAAATAAATAATTAAAGCCTTTAGTTTCTTAACTGTTCCCTTCAACTGCAGAAGGCATATTTTAAGACGTTATGATCAGCATGATAGATACTGTTTCCCACATTTTTTTTTATACATAACCAGGATTTTGTGGAAATCGTAAATTAATATCACTACAGTACTGATTGACGTTATTGTACAGGTCAATTTTTATTTATTGTTATTTCATACACTTTTACTTCATGCCCTTTTAATAATGCTACAAAAAAAACATACTCTCTAAAGAAGGGCTCTTTCATTTTGATTGTAATGTACTAAAACAGGGAGATACACCTGCTCTGAAAATGAAGGATGGAAAACAAGAGAATTACCTCACTGCAAAGATGTATCACAGAAACATGCTTACATTTTTATTTGTTTGTTCCTATTTTTTGTATTTTTTTTGTAATTGTGTCTTGTTGAAATGCACCCAGGCTATGCGAAACACTTGTTTTCATTCTTTGTACTTCATAAAATTGCACCCTTCAGTCTTGATTCATTTTTGTATAGCATGGTCATTTGTGTTTTTGTAAGTAATTTTCACACAACCAAAGCCTGTAAAAACTTGCCCTATGCCATATGATACAAAGAGAATATGAAATATGGAGACCTTGCACAGCTTAAGTCAAGTTTTACTTAAAACAGTATTTTATAGTAAACTTACTATTCTTATAATCAACTAGCTTGTTCATCAGCACAATTACTAACATTAAAGCAGCATTTACCATTGTTGTTCACTGAACAACTCTCTGCTCATGTACCTCTGTCTGTACCCTCTGGCCCTGTACCTTAACCAACACTTGCAAAACTTCTGAATTGTGGTGGAAGGAAGTTAAAATACAATTTCTGGCTAACTACAGGTTTCTGGCAAGGAAGTGTATTGTCTGATTAATGCTCGGCATCAGGTAATATACCAAGTGGGTGTTTGAATGAGAAACTGGAATCTGAAATAAGAAGGTTGGCTTTTGGAAGCACATTTCTTTGGATTATCGCCACAGTGGGGAACAATCATACATCTTGTATCAGCAGGAGTGCCAGGAATGTGGGTCCGTTCTCTAATTGCATGGAAACTTACATTTGCTTCTTCTTCTTTTTGGCTTTTTTGTCTCCTTTTTACCAGTTTAGTCAAATCAGAATATTACTGCGTAAAGTGTAAACGTGTTACATTGGCATATCACATTCCTTTTTCAGACATGTGAGACTGCCAGCTTCAGTTGTTTTTTTTTTGCCAAATTTATTTCTGAACATAAAATGCCATGTAATCAAAAAGAGAAGAGAAAGTTATTTAAAAAAAATATATATATATATATATATATCGGGGTTCCCGAGTGGCGCATCCAGTAAAGGCGCTCCGAGTGGAGTGCAGGTTGCGTTCTATAGTCTGGACATCATGAGTTCGAGTCCAGGCTATTCCACAGCCGACCATGGACGGGAGTTCCCAGGGGGCGGTGCACAATTGGCTGAGCGTCGCCCGGGGGGAGGGAGGGTTAGGTCGGGCAGGGTGTCCTCGGCTCACCGCGCACCAGCAACCCCTGTAGTCTGGCCGGGCGCCTGCGGGCTTGACTGACGAGAGCTGCGTTGTCCTCCGATGCTGTAGCTCTTGGTTGGCTGCATGGTGAGTGCGCAGTGTGAAAAAAAGCGGTTGGCTGACGGCACACGCTTCGGAGGACAGCGTGTGTTTGTCTTCGCCCTCCCAAGTCAGCGCAGGGGTGGTAGCGGTGAGCTGAGCTTCAAAATAATAATTAGCCATTCCAAATTGGGAGAAAATAATAAAAACAATTGGCAACGACTAAATTTATAAAAAAATATATATATATACACACACACACAGTGCTCTCTCGCTATAAAGCTCTCGATTATAATGCGCCTTGGATATAACGCTCCTACAGCATGCCCCCCAATTCCCTATACTAGTGATTCATGCAATATTTCTACAGTAAATACAGTACTGGTGTTGTTCAAATTGTAAACAACTTCTCAGTCTAACCTTTTGATACAGTATCTGAACTGAAGAAAAGCTGCGCTGGCACTTTATAACACAGACATCTTATTCAGCATTAGTTTTATAACTAAATAAATATTAGGCCTATTACGTGGTTATCTTTCCTAATGTATTTACTTTTTTGCTACGAGAGGAGCTCTGGCTTTCTCCAGGAGACGAGACGCTTCAGCTTCGCTTGAGCCCGGCTCTGGCAGCCAAACCTGGGGCAAGCCCATTCCCTCTTCCCCTCTCCCGACCCGCTCTCCTTCTCGCACTTGGTTTGCTTGTCTGTCGCTTTGAACTGAACTCCTGACTGTCGTTTAGCCAGGGTATTTTTTTGGTAAAAAATATAGCATTGACTCTCTCTACCTGCTGCCAAGATCTGTATACAGTATAATCAGAACTTCTTATTGAAAGGCACATAAAAGACCAGCAATGATACATGTCCTAATTATAATGCATGCTGAACTGAATAGAAAAGAATGGGCTCTTTCCCCAAGAGGTGGGGAACGCCGTTATATCACGGTTATATTCTCATCAGCAACCAAACCAGTGGCATAAACTAAACCTATTTTGAGTCAGTCAAGCAGATCATCAAAATGTGGCTCTTATACACTGATCATCTCTGTCTGTCTGTGTATCTGTCTTGTCTAGTAACAGACAATACAGTGAGCATGATAAGTACCTTGAATTCCCATGCAGCTCCATATTTTGCAGTTAGGTTAAATCATACAAACTGTTGATTGCATTCCATTTTTTATACTTTAGATCAGGGGTGCACAACTGCGGTCCTCAAGGTCCAAAACCCTCCTGGCCTTTGTTGCACCAGAACATGAATTAATTAATTTAACCAATTTAACTCCTTCCTGGTCTTAATCAGTCAATGATTTAATGAGACCTAGAAAACCTGGAGGACCGGATCTGTGCACCCCTGCTCTAGATTAATGTAATTAATTATGAGGACCCATCGCGCACTGGTACAACTTGCATATGACGAGTAAGCTCCAGCGTACTACTGAGCACCAAAAGTCAACTTTTATTTGTTTTGGAAAACTGCATCAGCTCTATCAAGGGTTAGGATTCTGGCTCTCCTGCCTTCTGCTTGCATTTTCAGGACATATAACGTGGTGTAATGAATGACCCCTACTGACCGAATGGCGAAACTGTAGCGTGTCTGCCTTTAGTGCCAAGGGTCAGCAGTTCAAATCCCGCCCCCGACAGAGAATGGAAAAAATATAATAAAATACATAAAAAGGGGCCATTACAGTGAGACCCATTTAACTGTGGGTTGTTATTAATACTTGAATGGTTGTGCAAGAAAACTACCGTGCTCATTAGTTATGTGATCCACACTATTACTCCAGATGCACTTTTTGTACACTTTTTGTAAAGTAGTTGCATGACGTAATGGCTGGTATTACCAGTTATAAGTACTTGGCAGCATTTAAAAATGCCAATTAGATAGAATAGTGTATCTTTTCTTGTTAAAGTGATTGTTAAAAGACATGATACAAAATAGCTTCATTGTATTTGTACTTCGTTTGACACTCTACAGACCTATAACCTAGATCAGCAGAACTTAAAGGCCATTCTTCCATGACAAAATGCTTTTCAGCTAAGAATTTTTTGACTGCTTTTTGTCAAATTGCAGATAGTTTTGTATTACTTTCAATCAAATTCATCCTTGTTTTTCTACCCAGTTTGAAATTCCCAACACTAATGCCATCCAACCACAGCAACCCAGTAACTGATCAGGAAGATTGAAGAGTTACCTCAGTTCCTGCTGTCATGGTCATTGTCTCTTCACTCGCTGAACATGAGCAAGCTTCAGACACCTGGAGGCAAGAGCCCAGGCTGGAAGTAGGGGTCGCTGAATCGCGATGAAGCAGACTAGCCTCAGAGTGTTCCCCTCCCTAACCCTGCTGGACCATACAGAACAGTGGATCCCCAGCCAAAATCGGTACCTTTTACTACAGTATACCACAGTGCACTATTATAAAGACAGTGGGTAACCTCTACTGTACAGTAGCTATATAAGGACATATAACGATTTTTTTAGTGCCACAAAATACATTGCACAAATTAAAATATAAATGTATTTTGTCCAGACGGCAACAATACTAACTTTCAAATATCAGATTGGCATCAGAATTATTGAGTGTCAGTAACTTTCTTTTTTTTTTTTTTTTGGTTCTGAATGGTCCTTATTACTTTGGAAGCAAGTAATTATGGGTTTTAAACTAAATGATTATGATCTCTTTGAGTGAATTTAATGAATTTGAAATGAGCCAAGAAAAATAACCCAACCTTCATCAAGATTATAATGTTTTTTTTATAGAGCTTGTTCAAAAGGCTGTCTAGCATGTAACAGTTCAACATTTTCTATGCAGTTCCTTGGACACTTGTAATGGGATGCCAACTTTTTCATTATAATAAAGTTTGAGTGACTAATGCAGATTACTCATTTCTATTAGAAAGGTTTGTGTTCGTACACTTCGGCTGTGGAAAAAAGGTTTGCATCACATAGAATTTTAGGATTGAGAAATAAAAAAAACTAAATTAACATAATTTATATATTTTATTTAAGATCATGGAATCAAATAAACTACTTTGTGTCAGATTTAGTAATGTCACATTTTTCAATTTTTGTCAGTTTTTTGTTAAGTATCTGGAAAACTACAAAGCGGGATGTAATTCAATATGTTAACATAACATTATTCAGCAGATTTCAGTCGACTTTATGAAGTAAAATCTATTAATTCTATAGGGTGATGCAAAACATTTGGACACAGCTATACATTGGTTATCTCCAAAATGTAGATGCTACATCCACCACATCTTATACCACAAATACCACCTACAGTCAGTACTCGGTTATCCATTATCCAGATACATGTCCATCACCTTTTACCGCCCTTGTATAAGAATAACATCAATCCCCATTCTATATATATGTAACAAATGAGTGCACTTACCCGTCACACGTGATTTCCGATTCACCGTCACCAGTTTTCTGATACAAAGCCCATCTCCTCAATGCTACCATTTATCTGAATACCTGTCACAGCCCGCGTTTAAAAAAAAAAATTAAATAAATCTCTCTAATGCCAAATCTGTCTGTCTTATATTGTGCAGTTACACAACGCTTCCTCCAGTTTCACCTGACGAAAATGCAGCCAAAACAAAGTGAACGAGACAAGCTAGGGTAATGTAACAGTTAATTATTAAACAGTTCTAGATACTGTGATGTATTTTTTTTTTTATCTGTGATCTATAGTTGTTTTTGTGCATTTTCATTTGCAAGTGAACTGTGACATTTGGGGCCTTATCGAGCATTATATTCTGCAATTTTGAATGCTGACTTTGGATACTTTTTAAATTCTGGAAACTGTGGTGTTGTTGAGTTTTTTTTTATCTTTTGGTTTTGCTAAATTGCAATAGTACTGTACCAACAAAACCAATACAGTACATCTAAATTGAAGCCTACTTATTTCAAAAGACAGTCCTTTCAGCAATATATTTTTTTATATTGTATTTGTGTGTGTGTGTGTTCCCTGAAAAACAGACAAGGGCTGGAACGGGCCAGAATGAAATAATCAGATATGCGTCACACTTGTTTAACCGTCAATGAAGTCAACATTTTATAGGGTCGGATGTGTGAGTGCTGACTGTATAAAGTTACTGCGACCCACACGCACTGTCATTATGGATTGCATCTGGCTTTAGGACAAGAATACAGTAGTTTATTTACAAAAGTTAAATGTGCTGAATTGGCAGAAACAGTTTGGGGTCCTGCTATAAAGAGACTGTAATGCCATCACAGAAACATGATCCTCATATACTGTATGGTTATAGACAAGATTCTAAGAAATGCTTATGATTAGAAATGATATTGAATACAGGTATATTTACTTCCATTTATGCCCCACTCGCAACTTTTTGGCCTTATTTTGATATTTTATTGACAGGCTGTTAAAATAGGGCATATATTATACGCATGCCATGTGAAGTTAAATGTTTATTTTTTAATTCAGCATTTACATCTGAAAAGAAAAGGATACTTTAAATTGATGAATAAACTTATCTCTGCCTTACCAACAAGTTACTTTTCTAGGTAGAGTCCTATTAAAGTACCATCCAAGAAGGGAATTATACTTGCTTTCAAGTATAAATGTGACAGACCCTACTGAATAAGGCCAAACATTATAATAGATCCACTTCTTAAGATCTTAGAAAACAGACAAGACACCTCTGGTAGCTTACATTATTAATTTAATTCCCTAACTTATTATTTCACAAACAGAACATTTTTAGCCCACCCTTGAGCTGTAGGGACAATGGTCTTAATTGTTCTTAGCTAGAAAGTGGTTTGTTTAAATAATTGATTCCTTTCAGGAATTGATGAACACACATCCATACTTTCTTAGCAACCAACAAAAGAACCTGCAGACAAATGGTTTTTGGAAAGTAAAGGGATATATGACAATTGAAAAGTCTTAGTTAATTAAATATGGAGTAACAGTTAATGTTTTTTTATGAATCAGATGGGTACGTGTATATTGGTATTGCATTAGTAGGAGGCAGTGGATCATGACTTTTAGAGCGATAAGAAAAAGACAACTACTGCCAGCTGTCTTATCTAAAGACATAGTGCAGACTTCCAAATGTATGATAGAGGAACATCTGTTTCCCTAAAAGAGCAGCTTAAAGTTCACATAATAAAAAGTGAAATACAATCATGTAGTATTTGGAATAGTCTAAGTACCAAGATAAATGGAGTATGTCTTTTTTTAATTTTTTTTTTTATAGTTCAATTTGTCTGTCACTAGGAGCCCTTTTAGACTTGGCCTGACTTAACAATTAGCTGACTTCCTTTCTGGTAACATTGATTAGTAGAGGCTGAGTTCCATGTTCCACATGACTGTCAGCAATCCCCTCTGGAATTGGTGCACTTGACATGAAATTGAATATGAGGGATATTGCCTGGCTCCAGTCTTGGCCCTGTTGCTTCCACTAGCAACATAACAGTTTCTGAAGCCCATGAAACGCCAGGCAACTTTCGTGCAATGTTTGTCTGGCAACTTATGAAGCAACATTCATTTGAACTACTTTGTGAAAATTTGCTGTAAGATTTCCCCGATAACGAGTTACTTGCATGAAAGTTGCCAAGTGTTACCTGTGCTTAGATTGAGACTATTATACTGTCACCAGTCACCAGTTGGGTACAGGCTGTCCAAATGAAATTTCAATCTGAAGGTTAAGTTGGACATTTCTCACAGGTATCTGACATTGTTCTGTGGAGAATCGTAAGAAATTATTTTGGGAACATCTCTGCTTTGTTTTCTGAAAACCCGACAGGCAGTACTTTGTATCCTTTTAGAAAACACAGCTGCATTTGGGAATAGCCAGTTATTAGTTCTGCAAGGGGAAAAAAAGAAAGGTCTTCAGAATTTTCAGAGGTTTTATTTTCAGCAGAACAGACCAGGAGACTTCCAAAATATTTTACTGACGGGTTTAAATTTCACAAAACATCATAACCCTTTGTGATGGGGCTGCATGGTCTATTGTAACTGGTATTATAATCAGGCAGCATGACTTGTTAAGGTGCTCCGGATAGGAATCAGATATGCAGAACCGTCTGAACGATTTACCAAATTGTGAATTCTGCTCTGCTTGGGGATTAGGTCATTGTGACTCATATTTTTTTTAACACCATCCTACTTAGTTTTGCTAATAATAACATTAAGGTATTAACCTACAGTATCTTTCCAGATGGATAGGAGCTTGCCCATGATACTTGAGGGACAGGTCCAAAGATGCAAAGTTTATTTAAGTTTATTTATTTATTTATGGGAAATATACCAGTAAAAAATAAATAAAAATGAGACTATAGTGCAATTTTCACTGTTTTCATGAATACAAAATAATAATAAATATTAATAGTAAAAAATTAGTCCCAAAATCAAATACCCATTCACACAGCACAAAATTATGCAATCTATGCCAGTATAATACCGTCATAACCCTTTCATACAAGCAAAGGGATCATGTGAGTACAACTTTCAAACCTGTCAGTCAACAGATTGTTTTCATGGTGGCGATTCGCCCATACATTACAGCATCACGCACCGTCCCTTCTATTTGTGAATTCACCTCCTTGTCAGCCCGTGAAGTTAACAATTCTTAACTTATTCCAGGCTCAATTTACTACCTTGTTTCCAGATCAGCCATTGTATTTGAAAACAAATGAAAGTGTGCAACACCAACAACAAAAATACCCAACACGTCCGGTATACATGCAGTCACGTGGGATGTTGACTTTCAATCCATGGCCACTATAGAGCTTCAGTGCCAGCATAGCATTTCACACAGGAGTTAAGACAGGTGGTTCAGAGATTGCATAAAATATGACGGCTCTGTGATGGTATAGGCAATTCACACAGACCAAAATGTCACATCAGTGCCAATTCTGAGCATAACTCAGCTGGTTAGCCAATAGGATTTAGTGAAGGGAGATAAATCTCGCTCCTAAAATGACACAAAACTCCAACATACAGTATATGTATATTGTGTGTGTGATGTGTATGGTTTAAACATTACATTCTGACGTAGGGTGTACTGTACTTATAATGTTTACTACAGTGCATTGTGATGTTGTCAAGAGGTCACCAATCTAGGTGGTGACCTTTTAGGGAAATAATGTGCTTCAGGAATTGGGCACACTCTACCCTCTGAGCCACAGCACAACCAGTGTCACAGCATAATGTTAGGGGGTGCCGCTCCATGAGAGATAAATTATGAAAAGGAAAAAAGAACCAAAAACATTTTGGTGTTGCTAACTTCCCACTGCAGGTTTAATTTAAATCCTATGTTAGCAGGTGATTCTTGACACATTTTTATTATACAAATGTGCTTTTCTTTATTATAAACTAGATCTTGCATAGCTCTGATGCTGTCCTGTAACTGCACTACTTATTTAAACACACCTTATACTGCTTTTTACTAAACCTTGCCCATCTTTTCTGCCCATCTCCAACATTATCCCTAGATATGTATATGTAAAATGTGGAAATATGTATGTTTTAACATCGAAATAAAACTTACTGATACAATATATATAACATGATGCAATATATGTACAAACATTTGGTACATTTCTAAGCTTAAAAACAATGGGGTTTTTATGTTGAATGATATGTTAGGTTGTGACTATGCACTGTTGGATAAATAGCAGAGAATTATATTCGTCAACGTTAGTCTTTAACTCATGTCTCACACTGTCATGTAAAAAAGATTTGCGGCCTGCATGATTCCTTCTACAAAGTCAGTCTGAGATGAAAAATAGTATGTACCGTTGTTATTGTGTTTAAAATTAGACACTTGAACTGACTGAACTGTAAAGTGTGTGTGAGTGATTTTTCCTGAAGGGTTGAAAGGTGAAAAACTGTTCATCTTGATTCTCTAATGAAAGGTCCTTTCTTTTTTCAACATTTCACAGGTTTTATTTTAAGAGGTGTCAGTAAGTAACACTACAGACCTATAAGCAAATGAGAAAATGAAAACAGAGCAACAAACATGAGTACGTCTTAGCCCTGTTGCATGCCATTAACGCATATACTGTCATGGCAACACTGTTAAAATAAATTTAATAACTTTTACCTCAAAGGTTGTGCTTTTTGTTATATGCTTGTCAACATATAATTTAATTTGGAAATAATAAATTTAGCAATTCTATCCCCAGGTTTGCTTGAAATGTCCTAATGCTGTACCATAAAAATAGTTTTGTAGGTAGTACTGGCGTAAAAGTTGCTCCCCCCTTTTTGAGACTTTTAGGAAAACACTTTTTTGTGTTTAAAATACTTTTTTTTTCTTCCTACATGGTCAACGACGATATATAAAGAAACAGGTTTAGTTTTGAAATAATCCTTGTTTGCAACATTATAATCCATTAATAATTCAACACTGTTGTTTTTTGTTTTTAGTTAAACTGCAATTAAATCAATTAAAAAGGCAAAAAACAAAACAATAAACTAAACAGTGCAACATCTAATAACCAGTTAACAAAACATCTTAGTGTTGCATACGGTGCAGTACAATTGCATTAAACTTCCAGCTGTACAATAATACATTAATGTTGTTTTCTTAATCAGAATTATAACCATACACATACTTTGCAAGTGTACCACTGCATTGCAGTGACATGAAGAACAAGTTACAGTATGTATTAAAGTCATTACAAGTACTCCGTTCAAACAAAATTTTTTCTACATTGGGCCATAAACACTTTCCTCCTCTATCAGCTCGTTTTTCTTTCACCATATTTTTAAATTTGTCTTTGTTTTGTCACGTACTGTTTTTTTTCATTAGTTCCAAATCCTCTTAAGCATTGCGCTTGCCATGCTTTTCGGCAAAGCCAACAACGTGCAATTTCAAACCTGTTGTGTAGCTTTTTCTTTTTTGTCTGACAGTCCTACTTTATCCTGTCTCAAAGACACCTGCATTATAATATTTAATTGCAGTGCAGTTACAATGAACGCAAGACTTCATAAGTTTACTCAGCTCTCTGACAAATAGCTGTTTGCTACGGGTTCAGTCTGAATGTTGACAAATCAATGGCTCGGGAGGGTGGGAATAAGGAAATTCATAGAGATGGACAGTTATTGTGTTAACAGTGAAGCAGTATAGCTGTGATGTGTCCATTTTCCAAAGAGTGATAACTTTAACCACTACATTTTTTTCTCCATGTACATGTGTCTGGGTCAAGAGGAGGTCAGTCTGAAAGCTTGGTATTGAGATAACTGATTAAAACTTTTAATAAAATTAGTGGTTTTGTGTTCCTACTAGCAACATGATGTGAATGCCGTAGATCCGGAAAAAAAAGAATCAGGTTGTCGACAGTTAAATTTGTGCAAGCCATAACCGTGGCTGTAGTAATCCCATTGGTATATTATTGTTTGTGGCACCAGTACCACAAAGTATAGTTTAATAGATACACTGGCGCATATGTCACACCGGTGTATTAGTCACTCCATCCTTTTTATGGCCCTCAAAACATGCCTAGAAAATCGAGTTATATAATGTTTGTAAAGGTAATCATTGTAGGAAACTTGCAAAATAATTGACCAAATGTGCCATTACCTGTATTAAAAAAGGATTACTGGCTGATAAGAATTTAGGATAGCTTAGTAACCATAAAAACTTTTTTTTAAAGGCAATAAAAAACATTTTTTGACAACTTAATTATTTCCCCAAGTTATTTATGGTTTCAATTAATGGCTAGTCTGGCACACTTCCTTTGAGTAATTATAAGATTCTCATCTCAGTAACTTCTGAAGCAGTGTTGTAACTTTAATTTCAGGGAATGTCACTTTCTTTTCTTTTAAAGCAGTACAATTCTACAACATTAACGGATACAACTTACAGTGTGAAACATTAAATACCTATTCCTCCATAAAACACTATATAAGCAGTATTATATGTACAGGTAGATACAATCTCAATTGTCGATGTGAGCGCTGTAATAGGACTTGTAAGCTTTCCAGAGGGAAAAGCAATAGACTGTCAAATAAAGAGCTGCCTTCATTTGACAAAGGTAATACACCCTGTTAAACCAGGTAGAAATGACATCATTTACGTGGATGGTAACCTTGGGTCATTTGGTAATGTAATGTTCTCTTTCAAGAGTTATTGCAGGATGCAACACAGTGAGAGTTCCTACTGGTGCCTTCGTTTGTTTCTGCATAACTGTAGCGGGGTGCCCCCGCCACTGTGTGTATTTTGTGTGTTATGTTGCGTGTGATGTGTTCATGTTGGTGTATTGGTATTGGTGCACGGGATGTAATGGGGCTATGTAGAACGAGTGATTTAAATGATATAGTTGTATTTCATTTCACTCGCAGTGCTGTGTGTTTCTTCCGGGTCTGATGTCACCGCTCAGGCTAGCTTGCCACAATAACAAAACCTTTAAACAGAGAGAACACACCCTTTCTGTAGTTTGTAGAATCACAGTAGGACTGTATAAATAGTGTTTGTTGTCCCTTGACGTTTGCTTTGCCTTACCTATGGTGATACTCTTCCTGAAGCCCACACTCTCATTTATGTAAGGCTATAGTCATTTAGCATGCTAAATTTGTCTTTGTGCATGTGGTGGACTTAGACAACGCGTTGAATGTCTTGAAATAATATTAAATGGCCTTTGCTGCTGCACAAGTGAACACTTTTTCTTGTGTTGCACATCAGAACAAGAGAGGTACTCTAACAGTTCCATTAAGAATAGCTCAAGTTTTATAGCATGTGCCAGTGGAAAGATAACAGACTTTAGAAAGAGCGAACTCATGCACACAATGGAGCTTCCCCCAAGCTTTGTAGTCAACTGGGTGCATGCAATGGGCTACAGTGCATTTAATACATAATCACACTATTGCTATGAAGTACAGCACCTGGTATATGTGATTCCAATGTGGTATTTCTTACTGGTATTTCATCCACTGGGGACAGTGTGTTGCAGGACGACAGGTTAATGGTTACCCCCAGATTAATGTTTTGATATTAAAACTTAAAATGCAGGACATGATTCTGAGAGCTCTCTTGAGGCCTTATGAATCACTTCTTAGAATGTATTGGCAAAAAAAAGATGTAAATAGCAGCAAGAATACATCAGGTAACTGTTTTTATATCTATATAAAGTGTATCTTTAATTATTTCTGCTAACTTTAGAATGGGTAAATGCATTATTGTCTGAGGTTAATCAGCTGATAAAGAGTGACGTTAATCAGATCTGAAATTCATGCTGCTATTCAAACACTAGCTCCAGCAAGGCCATTTCTTTTGGACTTTATCTCTCATGCAGTACCAATGTGCCATTGATTCCTAAGACAGTAGGATTTATCTGTATGCACAAAACAGATGGTTATCTGTTTTCAGAACATAACGTGGATACTGCTGTATACCCCACTTTCATGGTCCAGTTCAAAGCACAGCAACCAGAGCTTTATTACTACAGAAAAAATTCAGCATGCCAGTAGGCTTATCACCGCTGTGCTAGGCCTGTTGGAATGAATGTGGCAGGTTGCACACAAAAAAAACTATAACAAAAAAAAAAAAAAACTGTTATATGGTATTTTTGTCCTGTGGGAAAAGGATGAAAAGCTGAACAGTCAATTCACTTGTGAATACAGGCGCTTCACAAGTTTTGCCAGGTTTTTTTTCACATTTTTTTTTTTCAGGGACATATGTGGTGTGATTTGAAAAATAAACTGCATAGATTCCTAGTACATACTGTACTGTCTTCAAAAAGATTGTCGGACACCCCAGGGATTTTGTTATTTTCATTAAACTCACCATAAATGCCAAAGGTGCTTTTGATCGACAACTTCGCTTATGTAGATTCTTAGCTTCTCAGCAGATTCTTAGCTTCCTGTGACTGTCTTTGATTTCCTCACATTTTTTTTATTGGGAAAACAGCAAGGGAATTGGAACATTAGCCTTGTTTTTCTTATGATGTCTTGTGCTGTAATCCTGTCATTTTGTTTATGTGGTATTTGTTTCATTCAGGTTCCTCAGAGTTTTATATGCATAGCCAGACTTACCCTATAAAAACTGGTGCATATTTTCATGTCAAGACCTTAGCTTGTGGCAAAAGCTCCTGTTAGGACTTCTCCTTTTGTGGAGACGCCAGTTGTTAGTTTACACATAGGCAGTAACAAATCATAAATCCGTTGTTCCTAAAAATAACCAATAACATGAAATCTGTTGGTCCCCAAGTATGCAATTTGAATATATATATATATATATATATATATATATATATATATATATATATATATATATATATATATATACTGTATACAGACATGCTCAAATTTGTTGGTACCCCTCCACAAAAAACAAAGAATGCACAATTTTCTCTGAAATAACTTGAAACTGACAAAAGTAATTGGCAACCACCATTGTTTATTCCATATTTAATAGAAATCAGACTTTGCTTTTGATTTTTTATTCAACATAATATTGTAAATAATAAAACAAATGAAAATGGTATGGACAAAAATGATGGGACCTCTAATCTAATATTTTGTTGCACAACCTTTAGAGGCAATCGCTGCAATCAAACATTTTCTGTAGCTCTCAATGAGACTCCTGCACCTGTTAACAGGTAGTTTGGCCCACTCTTCCTGAGCAAACAGCTCCAGCTGTCTGAGGTTTGATGGGTGCCTTCTCCAGACTGCAAGTTTCAGCTCTTTCCATAGATGTTCGATAGAATTCAGATCAGGACTCATAGAAGGCCACTTCAGAATAGCCCAATGTTTTGTTCTTATCCATTCCTGGGTGCTTTTAGCTGTGTGTTTTGAGTCATTATCCTGTTGGAGGACCCATGACCTGCAACTGAGACAGAGCTTTCTGACACTGGGCAGTACGTTTCGCTCCAGAATGCCTTGATAGTCTTGAGATTTCATTGTGCCCTGCACAGATTCAAGGCACCCTGTGCCAGGCGCAGCAAAGCAGCCCCAAAACATAACCAAGCCTCCTCCATGTTTTACTGTAGGTATGGTGTCCTTTTCTTTGAAAGCTTCATTTTTAAGTCTGTGAACATAGAGCTGATGTGACTTGCCAAAAAGCTCCAGTTTTGACTCATCTGTCCAAAGGACATTGTCCCAGAAGGATTGTAGCTTGTCAATATGCATTTTAGCAAATTCCAGTCTGGCTTTTTTATGTTTTTCTTTCAAAAGTGGAGTCCTCCTGGGTCTTCTTCCATGTAGCCCACTTTCGCTCAAAAAGCGACGGATGGTGCGATCAGAAACTGACGTACCTTCACCTTGGAGTTCAGCTTGTATCTCTTTGGCAGTTATCCTTGGTTCTTTTTCTACCATTCGCACTATCCTTCTGATCAATCTGGGGTCGATTTTCTTCTTGCGGCCGCGCCCAGGGAGGTTGGCTACAGTTCCATGGACCTTAAACTTCTTAATAATATTTGCAACTGTTGTCACAGGAACATCAAGCTGCTTGGAGATGGTCTTGTAGCCTTTACCTTTACCATGCTTGTCTATTATTTTCTTTCTGATCTCCTCAGACAACTCTCTCCTTTGCTTTCTCTGGTCCATGTTCAGTGTGGTGCACACAATGATACCAAACAGCACAGTGACTACTTTTCTCCATTTAAATAGGCTAAATGGCTGATTGCAAGATTGGAGACATGTGTGATACTAATTAAAGAAACTAATTAGTTTGAAATATCACTAAAATCCAATTATTTGTTATCTTTTCTAAGGGGTACCAACAAATGTGTCCAGGCCATTTTAGAATATCTTTGTAGAATAAGCAATAATTCATCTCTTTTCACAGCTTCTTTGCTTTAGTCTATGACATACCAAAGGCATGCAAGTATACATGATAAAATAGCTTTTAATTTCATCACTTTTCAGGAGGAATGAAGCATTATTTCAATGAGCTCTAAGGGTACCAACAAATTTGAGACGTCTGTATGTATATATATATATATATATATATATATATATATATATATATATATATATATATATATAGAGAGTAATTCATTAAAGCTTCTAGACCATTTTGTATTTGACAGGAGAACTTGAGAAACAGTGGTCTCAGTTTTCCACTACCCTAGTTGTGTAGAAATAGCTCCTTGCTTTAAGTTAGTTATCCCAATCTAATGGACATGCAACATGAAAATTACATATTATTTAAGATTAAAATAAAAATATGAAACTGGTGAAATAACAGAAAGTGTGAATATATCTTTATTTTTGGCCTTAATTAAATTCAAGTCATGTCTTATTACTGGTATTACAGCCCAGTGGAAAACAGAAACCAGTGATTTTTTTTTTTTTTTTTTAATTATTATTAATATTATTTTATACAAGGTAGTAAAATTAATTTTTTATGTCGGTTTTCAAGGGGGACCCGAAAAATATGTCCCAGAATACACTGCAAAAACATTCATTGAAAATGTACTGTTACTGTATGAGGCTACTGTTCCATTGTTCAAGGAAAGGTGTGCATGCATTAGAGTGAACAAGAGAATGCAGGTAGTCAAGTATTCCCAGACTTAACCATTTACAGCATGTAGGGGGTTGTCCTGCTCTGTTGGAACTACGCAAGCTTACATTTGAGGACACCCAAACCCCACAATCTCTATTCATTTTACATCCAAGAAATGCTTGTTGCATCAGCCGTCCTGTCTGACTGCAATAACTTTGAAAGCATTTGAAAGTCTTCACTTCTAAGAGAGTGGTAAGGAAAGCTGAAACCCATAATCAGCCAGGGCTTTAAATCCAAAATAGGTCTCAGGACTGTGTCCTTGCCTGGCTGCTTTATAAACTTGGAAATCTTCGATCATTGTGGTGCCACAAAATAAATTCTGACTCAGATGGTATTAACTAGAGCTGCCATGCTAGTCCCTATATGAATGAAATTTTACATGTATTTATAAAAAGCTGTAATGACGCCACGATGTATAATCCTTAATATTTATATGTAATAAGCCAATGGTGAACCACAATAGTCCACTACTTGTAAGCATGCCAGTGGACTAGAACAGCTGCAATTAGATGGTTTAAATAAAGCTTTTTATTGCAGTGGTATTAAACTTCCTGTCCAAAACGAATAAAACTTCCTCTCAGCATTTTAATATAGTCTGGTGAATTTTATGCATGTATTTTTCCAAGCCACCATAAAAAGTCTGTCCTAAAAATTCAGGGATACTGGTGTAGAAAGTTATATATTTGTGTTTATTATATTAATAAAGTGTAATGATTTGATGGCATTCATCCAATGTCACGGGTGTCAAGTTTAGACCCCAATTCTGCCAGGTGTGTAGTAAAAATAAGATGAATTAAATAAATGAAAAATGCAGACTGTGCATGAAATACTGATAGTGGCTGCCTCAGGTAGTCAAAATGAATAGTAGAGAGATTAGTTGTTACTTGTGCAAATATTAAAGTATGGTGTGAGAAAAACGACTGCATATGTAATGTTAAGTGAGAAAATCCTAGTAGCTGGCTGATTTCAAAACTTTGTGAAGTCGGGGCCTAAAGGATACCAATGATTCAGAATCAACAATGGCTACTCCATACCCTCAGTGTCTCCTACCCTCTGTCCTGTGTATGTCTCCATTTGTTTCCTCTGGTCTTGGTTTCTTGGCTAAGGTAACAACTCATTTTAAAATCCCCCTACTTATTTGTTCTAGGCTAAATAGATTCAGTTCCCTCAAATTATCTTCTTATCATTCATATCATTTTAATCCTTGGCATTAGTCTTGTTGCTGTTCAGACTCTCTCCAAGGCCACAATGTCTATTTTGCATTGTGAGGACCAGAATTGAACAGTATTGTAAGTGCGGTCAAAACTCAACAGAATAAACAATATCCATAAGAAATTCAACAGATGTGTTGACAACACTTCCTTTACAACCAAAAATCAGATTAGTAGTTATTTGGCATGAATACATAGATGTCAACATATCACATCCTGGCAACATAAGTACAAACTACACTGAATCATATTGCAGATACTTTAGTTTATAAAATTATCTGGGAGGTAGTCAATTCAAGTTTTTTGTTTCCCTCATTATTCTAGTACAGGTTTATTTTTTATTTTTGTATTTACATACTACTTCTATGCAGTATGTTGCTGAAATTTAGTCAACCACATTCTGTAAAGCAGACAATCCTGGTTCACTTTATGTATTCAAAGGATTACAATCAGTCACATTAACATCATACACATTGTTACATTAACCTCATATGTTTGTTTTAATGGTTTGTATTCCATAATTTCCATTAAAAAAGCATTGTGCTGTGCAGTGAAGCCCATAGATTAAGCAGCGAAGCCTCCCCCTTTTATTGTTATGTTTACAGTATTTTTCAGTAAAACATCAAATGTAGGTGGAATATTGGCTTTGTCAAGCACTGGTCAAGGAAGACCAGCATCTCAGTATTCTGAGTAATCATTTTTCAGGACCACCTAAAATGTGGTGAGACACGTCAACAATTCTGAGATTGAACTTGAAATATATACAGTATGTTTTACCAGTCAATCTTGTGAAGCGTCTTTGGCAAGGGAGCTGTGACCTTGCCTTCCATTTCCACTCTGCAATCGCACATTAATCAAGCATTACTGCAATGCATTAGGAATGTTGGAAGCAGGTTTGCATTTGTTGAAAGTTCCTTCATACATTATCCTCCCACAAGTTGACTGATTGATTGGTGGTTGTGAAGTCTTTTCATTTTATTAGTTCCTGTATTATCTCTATAATTGAATTGAATAACTGCAGCAGTTACATTATTCCTTCCTTTCCTTAGGAAGTTCTGCATCAAAATAGCAAATGTTTACAGCAGCATGTTGTATGAGCTGCCAAAGTCTCTGGACATATCACACTGTACAATTGTCAGATATAATGACTGCATGTTTATTCAGTCATTAGCAGAAAATGTATGGTCTCTTACCTACTAGTACTGCTGTCATCCATGTACCTAAATGTTTACCAAAGTAATTTGGTGGTTTACTAACCATTTGCCATGATTATATGTTCGGTGTTTTATCATGTTTAACTGTTTTTATCATACTCTATTGTAGTTACAGTGTCTGGGATTAACAATACTTGCCTGTGCTTTTACTACACTTTGGTTAGGATACAGGACACTAGATTGAAAACTGGACACACAAAAGTAATAATGGCTGATCTAAATACAACCATCTTTCAAATGAATCGATGAATCAATTGATCAATTGAATATATATTTAATAGACCCCAGTGTATGGTACAATAGGTGCACGTATCAATTCTGTCAAATAGGATTATTTAGATCCGACAACGTTTAGATCAATCAGATTGTGCAAATAAAAATATAAAACACATTTTGCATTTTGTAATTTTCCCACAGGCAATAAAGGAAACAGACAATAAAATGTATTTTTCCTAATGAAAACTACATTTACCTTACTTTGTAAGTACTGTAATATCATAAAGACAAACAAAAAAACTTTGACCTTACATTGCTTTTTATAAACTTTAATTAGGCATATCTACAGACCCTGTTTGGAAGTAGTAAAGGTGGGCTGTAGAGTATAATTCAAAAAGCTGTCAATGAGGCAGAATAGTCATTTAAGAAATGTGGGAATATGCCCTTGCATGTGGAGGGTTGGGAGGTATATGCTTATAGCCAATCCAACAAGCATTAATAAAACAGAAACAACTGTGGTCCACCAAGGCTATAATGTATTACTCAGTGTCCTGATTACTGTATAGCCTGATTTAAACGAAGTGTGATGCCCTCACATTAGGAGAGAGAAGGCTTTTTTTTTCCATTGGGAGGTGAACATTCTGTTAAGTACACACTAACCAGACACATGTGCAGATTATTTCCATCCTTCTTGGTCTGCCTTTACAATGAGCACTTCATCCACATTGTAACAGAGAAGTCCAACAGATTATCCCTCTAATTTGGAAAGCAGAGTCTATGTAGCATGTATTTGTGTATTTAGGCACCTTTGGAGACACAAATATTGCAATGGAAAATGACTCTTGCAGTTTACCAGGTTACTGTAATTGCACCAAAATACCGTTGATGGTAATACGAAAATCAGCACAGCTACTGTATATAAAACTGTCTTTACTTAGTCACCTTTCTGCAAACTTGAGAAAAAATAAGCATCCCAAGCCAGTACATTAGGTCCAATGTATCGAGGTCTTTTACATCTAAACGCAATTTGCAACCTTTTTGGGGATAGTATGCATAAATTGTAATAAACAACTTAGGCACAAGTTTGAGTCCTTAAATTGCCATTCATAGATTTTTGTTACTGAATTTGTTTAATTAAATGTTTTATTATAAGTTATTAATTATCTTGCAGTTTACTGTAATTGTGCCAATCATTTTGTGTATTAGTATATCAAAAAAGTAATAATTCAAATAGCATTTTGTTGTAAAGACCCTTAATAAATCTGACCCATTGTTTTAACAGTTTCTTCAAAAGCAGTAGCGGAGCATGAGCACCCCCTGCAGGAGGAAATCAGCTGAATTAGTTAATGTAAAACTTTGGTAATATATCAAATAATGTGTCTTATAACGATTTATTAAAATAACAGACAGGTCATCATTTGGGTGTTTTCTGTAATAACAATATATAATAAGGCCACACTAGATAGTAGCCAGAGGAATATTTGTTTTCTAATCATTGAAGCATGTTGTACTGTGCAGAATGTGTGGTGAATTGAAGGTCCTGTTATTTCGAGCGACTTCAACAGTGCAGTTTTAGCTTAATTGGCAAGGTGTTGACAGAAACAGACAGGTATTCAATAAATGAATATCCTTGGGCTCTGTGCAAGTGAGCAGTGAGCTGGTTCAACTCCATATCTATCACATTACTCCCCTATTGTTCACTGTAAATATATATTGAAAACAAATAATTATAGGAAAAATCTTCTGTAGCAAAAGTTTTGCTTTTGTGGAAGAGGAAAAAAACTTACAAGAAATAGATGTCTACAATTATTTATTTCAGCATTTCTTTCCCAAAACTCAAAAGATGCTAATTCAAAAGTATTCATACCCTGACAAGAAAAATTAAATTAACTAGTTGAGGAACCTTTAGCAATAATAACCTCTTTTAAACGATTAGAATATTTGTCAATGAGCTTTTGGCATGATTCTTTAGTGATTTTTTACCTTCAATGCAAATTTTTTCCAGTTCATTCAAATTCCAAGGACTTCTCTTGTGCACAGCTTCTTCAACTCATACCAAAGATTCTCAATTGGATTAGATCAGGACTTTGACTAGGCCATTCCAGAACCTTGATTTTATTCTTCTTTAACCATTCTGAAGTAGATGTTGATGTGTGCTTTGGATCATTGTTGTGTTGGAACATCCAGTTGCGCTTTTGTAGCGAAAGGTTTCAGATGATTGGCCAATATCTTTTGGTATGCTATGGAATCCATTTTACCATGTATTTTAATTAAATTTCCTCTGCCATTAGAGGAAAAAGCCCCACAGAAGGATATTACCACCTCCATGCTTGACAGTAGGTATGGTACGCCTCACCAGACTTTCTCCAAAAGTAACTACCATCAGTGTGACCAAATAGCTCTATTGGTTTCATCACTCCACAAAACCTTTGAACAGAACTCATATCCATCATTCAAATGCTGTTTTGCAAACTTTAAGCAATTGTCCTTGTGTCGTTTTCCTAAGAGTGGCTTTTTCCTTGGCTTGCGACCATTGAGACCGTCACCATGCAATACTCGACCTATGGTTGGAATGGAAACCCCAGTCCCACTTGCAGCCAATTCACTTTGAATATCTTTGGCAGTCAATCTCAGATTGCTATTAACCTTCCTCACAATTCTTCTACTTGTTCTTGGTGAAAGACCCTTCTTTATTCCAGACCGAGGGAGTGTTGTGACAGTACCATGAGTCTTGTACTTCTTGATAATAGAAACAATAGTTGAAATTGGGATACTCAAATGCTTGGAAATCTTCTTGTATCCTTCTCCAGCTTTATGACAATAAATAATTTTCTGTCTAAGGTCTTCAGATAGCTATTTACTTTTTCCCATATTGACTTATTGGTAATGACAGCAATCATCCTATGCCTAACCCTTTTATACTCTCTAAGAATGTCCACCTACAATCCAGCATTTTCTAGACTTTTTTAGAATTAGGTTCTGCATTTAACTGGAACCTGTTGTTTACATTTTCCCATTAACTGTTACATTGTTTACAATCCCATTGTTTACATTTTTGTGAACAGCAAAAGTTAAGTCTAAATATAACTTAATTCTGCAAATATAGACCTTCATATGCTTTTATGATGCCTCTATATAAAATAAGAAACTAAAGACTAAAAAAGGATACATTTCATTGTGTTTTCTGACCCACAGTGATGATAAAGGCATGAAATTTCACTGGTTGATTATGGGCACGTCTAACTTGACTGTCCTCAAAATAGGACACAGCAGTTTGTAGCCAAAACAAAGAATTATTTTTTTCTGTGAAGAAATATTAATTTAGAATACAACAGATGACAAACATTTGGTACTTAATTGGGTTAAAATGTGCTTGTCCCTCCTGAGCCCAATTGACAGATAGCTCCATCTAATAATTGTATCCAGCTATTAAAGTACAAGACCTGCGAATCAAATCAGAGTTACACACATTCCACCTAACCCTAGTACAGTAAGTGCTGCTTTTATTTAATGGGCGCACAACTCTTGACATTGCACACATTGTATATATGTTATGTCTTTTTTTGAAAACACTGCATTTTTTCTGACTTTAATTCCATAAAAAGCAAGAAATCTAAACCTGAACTTAACTTTAAGTACAGAAGCTTATGGCTAACTGTGTGATAGTGTGAATAAGTCCCTGTGTTTTATGCTTAGTCTGAGGGTGTTTCTCTTTGCCTTTGAGTTTAAGTGGAGTGTAAAAGCCACATTCCTCCAAACCTGTGATCTGAAAGGTTGTTTGAAAATCAATTTTTTACATCTGGGTATTATAAAAAGTACTATTTACCTTGCTTCAGATGTTGCCTCTCTCTCTGAGTGCTTTAGCAGCTAAATCTTACAGCTGTGGCACAGTGTATATAGCACAGGGGTGAACAGGTTACTGCTGCCACTCTTGCATTCAGGCGCAATTTATTTCACTTTTTTAAAACATTAAACATTGCTGCCTTATTACTGAAGTATTTTAAATTAAGGAATGAGTTGTAATGAGTGGGAAATATTCAATATGGTTTAGTAACCGTACAGAATATAGTACTTTCCAATATCACTGTAGTTTTCTATAATATACTATAGTATGTACAGCAGTATATCAATGGAAATGTAGGTGTTTTGGGATGGTACAGTTTATTAAATGGGTTTATCAGAAGACAACTGAAGTAATTTTGTGCAGCGTTAGGAAAAAAAAAAGACTGCTTCTTGATCCCTGACATCCTCAAGTATTCTCATTATTCATATCAGACATTCAGATGAACAAAGTAAAACAGAGGATATGTAATAGGTTGAAGTGGAGTATGTAGAGGATACTAGTTATTCCAGTGGGTTGTTTACAGCTATCCTTATGAGAGAAATAACCACAGCACGCTATGAATATTCATGGTGTATTCCGTTCACATAACAAATACAATGTTTGGAAAAGAACGTCTTTTTACACTTACATTTAACAGCTGATTTGGGAGAATTTCATACTATGGGTAGGTGTAATACGATGGGCTAGTTCCAGTGCAAACATACTGCAATTTGCATTTTCGTTGCGACACTTAGCAAAGTATACATTTTGTTGTATGTACTAAGAGAACATATGTTAATGAAAAGAGCCGCAATATACTAATTTAAATATTTGTTGCGTCCTCTTAGCGAGATCTCTATTACGAGAGTCGTGCAACATTGTTCAAATAAATAGCGGTAGCTGAGTTGTTGTTTGCTGCAGCAGAGTCTGCCTGAAGGATAATATCTATACATTGTCATCTGTACAATGCATTCTGGTTTGTCTTCATTTTACCTATTTAATACTCCCCAGCCAACCTAACCCCTACCCTGCCTGGGCAGCACTTGGCCAATTGTGCGCCGCCCCCTGGGAACTCCTGTCCAAAGTCGTCAGTGGCATAGCTTGGATTCAAACCTGCGATCTCTAAGCTATAGGACGCATCCTCCACCGGAGTGAAGTGCCTGATTCAGTTTGAAGACTTTGCTAATGCCAATGCCTTCCATCTCCTAAACAAGTATCGCAACAAGTACTGCACCTTCAATGATGACATACAAGGTACAGTCACTATTATGAGCAATAATAGAAATATAAATGATATATTGTAGGTCCACAGTTTTCTGCACAAGCCCTCAACTACAGACCATTTTAGCATTGTCTAATGCAAACCTCTTTCAATTCTGATGTTTTACATGGATGGCTAATCTTTAGAATGCTTTATTCTTATTCTATTCTCTTTTTTGTATTAATTAAAACTGTTGCTTTCCAGAATGAGGGGCCTAGAGGGGCAGCAGGCAATCAAAACCGTTACAAATACAGTGAGTTCATTCATTACAAGTCACAAACAAAGTCATTAAGAAACCAAAATCTAGTTGTCACTGGATGTAAAACTAGATCTTAACTACTTTTCCTCCAAAAGTTATTACTGTACCTCAAAGGCAGCTCTCTCACAGAGCAAGATAGGTTGGTTACAAAAAGGAAAACATAGAAAGCGAATCTTTAAAAAGATTACACTGATGTGTTTGTTCATTAAAAGTCTAAGCAAAGCCAAAGCTTAATGACTAATGTGGACCAATGCCATGTTTTGGCTACCTTCAGTGTAAAGTCAGATTTTGTTTACTGGACAGAATGCATTAGTTACCTACAAAATGACTAAACCTCTGTTGGGTTGAATTCTATTGCACAGCATTTAGTAAACTTTTGATATCATCCGTGATTTAGCCTACTGTGATATATAATGGCTTCATGTCATGAAAGACATCCGATCTGACAGATTAAAGACCGATAGGTGCTCGGTTTGCAGATCCTCATTTTTCCAAGGATCAGTCTCAAAAAAGATAACAGGGTAGGAAACAACTCACAAAAGTCTTCAAAGCACAAATGCTTAGAAAAGTGGTAATTCAGCCATTTTATCTTGTTGTTGGAGTGGAGGTGGAGGGCGTTCCTTTGAAAAGGGGTGGGACTCACAGTGATGTGAACCAATCACATGACAGACAGAGACTATTGCCTGGTGGTTTAAGGATGTGTGGGCAATAGTTCAATCTATTTGTTGCTTCTAGAATGAGGTTTTCACCAATCACAGGCCCGAATTTCCAAGTACTGATATACAGTAATATAGATATATATATATATATATATTAAAGTGTGGAGTAGTGGTTAGGGCTCTGGACTCTTGACCGGAGGGTCGTGGGTTCAATACCAGGTGAGGGACACTGCTGCTGTACCCTTAAGCAAGGTACTTTACCTAGATTGCTCCAGTAAAAACCCAACTGTATAAAAGTGTAATTGTATGTACAAATAATGTGATATCTTGTAACAATTGTAAGTCGCCCTGGATAAGGGCATCTGCTAAGAAATAAATAATAATAAACAACAATATACAAACTGAAGGCGACACTAAAAAGCCATGCAGGGGCTGATGGTTTTCAAGCCCAGGTGATGTGTGAACTGAAATGTGAGGCTGTTTCATTAGTCACAGCTGTTCAGGTTAAACAAACCATGTATTCTCTTGCCCCCCCACCACCCCTCCTTTTTTTTTACTTGGAGGACAAAATGACAAACTGTTGAATAGGAGTGGTGACAGGAGCATTGGTGACTGAATGTGTGAGCAATATAGGCTCTTACTGCATGCCATATTTTGTATCAGAGAATACTGTTGTGAAGGATTCCATTAACCTGACAGTAAAGTATATTTTCATTTTGAAAAAGTTACCAAAAAAAGGGGGGATTTACTGGGATTAATGATCATGTTTTTTAAGAAAGGTATTTGTATACATGCATGAGTAGCTTTCTGATCATATTTAGCAGAGTGCATCAAATAAATGAGGTGCTCATGCTGATTAGAATGATCTGGTGTTGTTTTTCTGAAGGGCATTTCATATCCACTGTAAATATGAACACATTTTTAATGCATGTATTACATAATTAACAAGTAATTGGTAGGAAATGGAAATGTTTTATAGCCGGGTCAATATAATGCAATCATTTTGTATTTTTTTTAGTAGTACTATTGCTGTAATTGTTTCTGTTTATATTAATACTATTTAATATATGTATACATTTGTGGCAATGTGCCCCGCCCCTGTGTGTATTTTTGTATTTTATGTTGTATGTTGCGTGTGTTAATGTTGGTGTATTGTAGTTGGTACACGGGATATATTGTGGGTAATGAGCATGAGTGTTTATAATGTATAATTGTATTTAGGCACAGGGATTGCACTTCACTTCACGTGCATTTAAAGTACTTAATATGTGAGCACTGGGTTTTCACAGATTAGTTCACGTGCTGGGATTCAAGTGAATAATTCATTGGTAATTGAATCCCAGCACAATTGTATATATAGATGCACATTTTACTCACTCTGGGTTGTGTGTTCGGTGAGTGGAGAATGGGTGTGGAGAAGGAGAAAGTAAGAATTAAAGTAAATTAAAGCAAAGCATACCATTGTTATTTTGTGCTGGAAGGACCAGCACGATACTTGTGTGTTTATTTTTACTCATCGTGTTTGTTTGTCTGTTCATCCACTGTTTGTTTAGTGTTAATCCGTTTTATTTGTCTATTTATTTTGGCCTCAAGTGCTGTGTCCTGTTTTCTGTTTAAACCTTTTATTTTACAATAAAACACTGAGCGCTGCAGCATCTCAGATTCACTGCAAGTACTGCCTGTCTGTGTGTTTCTTTCAGGCCTGACGTCATCCCTACAGCTAGCCTGTCACACGTAGTGTCAGAACCAGGACCACAGCGCCTCCTAGACTCAGGCCAGAAAGAGTACTGCGGGGAAAAATAAATAAATAAATAAACAGGACTGTTTTTTTTTTAAAAAAAAGGTGAAAACACGGCAGAAGACAGCAACAGCAGGAATGGAGAGAGGTCCCGTAGCATCCACAGCCCAGGAGGGAGGAGACAGTGCCTTTCCCATCCTCTGAGGAGATGCTGGACTGGATGTCGGACCCAGAATGGAAATGGGAGGACCTCCCGAAGGTTGTTGACTGCCTGAGTGTTTCTTTCTTTCTGGCCTGACGTCATCCCTACAGCTAGCCTGTCACAACATTCCATTTACATTTGTTAATTTAGTATTGGCATTGTTAATATTTAAAGAGAATTTAAAAAAAAAAAAAAACATAGACTCTCTAAAATATAATGAGCAATTACAGTAGTTATTTTTTCAGTTAAATTCAATTGGACTAGGTAACCCATTTTTCCATATATATATATATATATATATATATATATATATATATATATATATATACACTGTATATACTGTATATCAAGCTTTCCCATTAACCATGTTAGTTTCCCAACATATGCTGCTCTGCAAAATAAATAGAAAATTACTGTCAAAAAGTCAGAAAAGTGTTTTATTGTGCAAAGTAAATGCTTTGCTCATTACACAGTAATTTGTTTCATGTTTTATAGTCCAAGAAACCGTCTGAGACAGTGAGGACCCGGAGGCTGCAAAGAGTTGCTTATGTTCCCAGCATTTACTTTAGAACCTATTGTGGTTTTAGAAAGAAATTGATAGAATGTTACAGCCCGCAAGCAATACACTTAAAATAACTGGTAGGGAAAAAAAACAAGTAAGTGCTGGGTAGGGAGAGAGGCAGTCGCATTTTTCCCTTTGCTACTCTTTATTACTTTTCCCTTGGTAGAGAATAGTTACAGCCATTACAGCAAGGTTTAACTGTGCTACTACTGTGTTGCACTTAATGTCAGTTACGCAACAGTCTACTTAGTTAGCGTATTCACGTAAAACAATTATATCCAGCTATTGTGTCTTTCAAAAGCCATGCAATCAGAATTATTTCTAATTTGCAGAGTAATGTGGGAAGAATATTTTAAACCAGGTTTGATACCATAGTCTAACAAGAACTGTTAGCAATTACGATCATTACCCACAGTGAGACAGCTAATGGACAGCAGTGCTCCTTATTGCATGGTTTGAGTATCTTTTGGACAGTTCTGCGGGTTGTTAATAGAGTACAAGACAACTTTACAATAAAGCCAAAAAAATTAAAAGAAAGCCAACGGCCAAGCAATCCAGCTCAAAAATAAGGACTCAAACAGATACGTTTTTAAAAATGGATTAAAAAGTTTCAACTGTGCCAGCATTCCTGATAAGATCTGGGAAAAGTTCCAAAGGCAGGGAGCATAATAACTAAAGGCCCCCTCGGCCCTCCTGATTTCAGCCGACTTCTAGGAGCAGCCAGAAGGCCAGCGTTTGCAGATCTCAGGGTCATAGGGTACCAACAGTTCTTGCAAATATGAAGTCCCTAAGCCATGATTGGTAGTAAGGATAATTTTAAACTCAGTCCTGAACTTAACTCCCATAGGCTCTCACAAATAACAAATTGGTTGTTTATTTGATAGTTCATGGCTGACTTTTTTGGGGTGAAGGTTGAAGCTTTTTGCATCTGAAATATACTGCTTGCAACTGGATATGGGGCACTTGGGGTCTCCGGGGATAGAAAACATGAACCCACGAGGGCTTTTTGGTTTCTTCATTGAAATTAAGGGTTATATATTCATGCCCATTTTTATCTCTTTTTAAACTAAACAAGTCTTGTCAGGTTGTTTAAACCGTCTCGGCCATGTCCAGCAAAATTAAGCTGTATGTCAAACCAGACCTTGTTTACTAAGCCAACAGCAGTTTTGGGTGAGAGGCTTGAAACGCTGGAGTTTGTTTAAATCATTTTCTGTTATGGGAGGATGATTTTTTTGCTACGTAGACAAAGACATTATTGGTTGTTTTAAAGTCACTGTCTGTTATATTTAAATTTCTGCCAACAGAAGTACTGTTGAGATGCCAGTTTATTCCTGCTCCGAGTCCCAGAAAACTGGAGATGCTGTGTTCACCATTCAAATTTTTTATGGTGCCATAACATTGTCTCAAAATAGATATTTAATATATCATTATCAAGTTTTAAAATCCAGGCTTACTTTGTTTTCTTTCATCCAATCCAATAAAATGTTCATAACCCATAATGTTGTTTTTGTTTGTGTTTGTTTCTGTTTTGTTGTCTTCTAATTCATCCAACTGTCTTTTCCGTTAACTCACTATGCCCTACATTCACATTCACATATTTATTTTTTTTTGAGGTGGTTGCCTTCGCATTCCAACATGTTGACCCACTCTTCCTATAATGGATCTCCTGTAAGACTAAAGTTAACCAGTGGTAGATCACTCTTTTTTTTCTATATTTTGTAACCAGCTATAATTAATGGCGTATGGATATGTAAATTGCGAGAACCAAATCGCAGGAAAGACAATTCTTACCACACAGTCATGTGCTTAACACATAACCTATTAAATAGCTCCAAAGCGAAGTAAAATGTATGTTTTTAATTTCATTTACTTATTAATTTTAGGAACAGCAGCTGTGGCTGTTGCAGTTCTTGCCATTCTTCACATCACCAAGAACAAACTGTCTGATCACAAAATATTGCTCCAAGGAGCTGGAGAGGTAATTTCTGAGACCTAGTAGATACTCACTTGTCCAAACCATTTGGGGCCGGACTCTGTTCAGATTAGTGATTTGTACTGATCGTAACCTGTTTTTCATATTACATTTAATTAAAAACAGCTATGACATTTTGAATAAAAAATACAAAGGGTGTAAATAAATATTTGATTGGTTCAATTTAAGTTGTGATTAGCAAGTCTACTGTACCTACATTGGCAAATACATTGCCATTTATTTAGAATAATACAATTACATTTTGTTTATACTTATTTAACAGGGGAGATCTGTACTGACTGTCTGGCGTATGTATGGTGCTGCAGGAAGCAGGCAGCAGCCTCGTAAGATCTGCCTGTCAGTCATGGCAATGACACGGAGAGGTGGGGAAGAGGGTGTGTTGGATTTCTCTCTCTCTGTGGCTGAGAGGCAGGCCTTGGGGGATTGCTGAACCTTTAAATAACATTCTGTTGTTCCCTCAGATCTGCCCCTCTAAGACGAAAAACGAGCCAGCGGAAGCGCTGCTGCCGGACCAAGCACAGCCAGAGAGGAATGAGAACAAAACAAAATAAAAAGAAAGAAAAATTATTTTTTTTAGTAGCGGGGAAAAACTTGGGCAGACCCCCGGAAAGTATCTGCATAGCAGGTTGAGGGAACAAGCGAGCGTAGGATGGAGACCCGGGCCGTGCGGACAGCGACGGTCGGGGGAACGCTGCAGAGTGCAGCACCTTTATTTTGTAGTTTTATTACTGTGTTTTATTTTCTCTTTTTGTTTTGCCTTTGGTTTTTATTATTATTTCAGAGCACCTGTGTGTGCTGACGGATACAAGTGCAACCCCTGCTTACCATCGTTGGTATAAGGGGAGATGCAGCACCAGCGCCATCTGGTGACAAATAATAAAAAAAAAGAAAATGTCCAAAATAAAACTGGGCACCAGTGCGGTGTTTCAAATAAAACCTTCTGTCTCCCATGTGTGTCAGTGAATTGCTCACCACCCTTCCACAGCTTACTATAGTGTTTATGTTTTACTTTGTTACTTTTGCATATATCTCCTTTAAACTGGACACTTTCTCAAATGCAAGCTGTTAAGTCTTTGAACCTGCTCTTACAAACCATTTAGCAAGAGATATTTACTAAAAAACATATTTACTAAACGAAGGTCAGTTCATTGTAAATACTAGATCTATATAATACCTAATTGTGTCAGGCACACAAAAAAAAAATTAGAATTCTACTGAAGAGATTCATGAAAACAATATGTATTTGTTGTTACACTGCCTAATTCATAAATCCAGCTAATGTGCATACTATTCTTACTCTACATGTTGTGATGTTACTTGTTTGTTAATTTATTTAGGCTGCCATGGGGATTGCAGACCTCATCACCACGGCAATGTAGAAGGAAGGGAGCCCAAAAGAACAAGGTCTTAAAAAATATGGATGGTGGACTCCAAGGGACTGATTGTCATGGTAATAATAATCATTGTATTTATGTTTTACTTAGAGTGACCAATCCGGTGCCCACTCACCTCCCCCTGTGTTTTCCCCAATTTAAATATAACCTCACCACTGACACCAATAGACATTCCCCATTTCCGCTGTCAACCTAATATGTGCCACATCTAAGCAGTGAGGATTTCACTAATAAACCCTAAACGAAAGAGTTCAGCTTGAATGGTCTGTGCTTGACCAGTAGAGGTTGAGTTTAAAATGTTAATTTACAGAGCATTTTATACAGAATTGCTGTTTGACAGTCTATCTTACTGGTCCAGTTAGCAGACAATATTTACAAACCAAGTAAAACAACCTAACGTGAAAGCTTGCAGTGAAAGCCTACAGCTCATTCCTACTTTACAGGAAAGTGAATAACAGCTGGCACCTTTAGAACTGTCCTCTCACCCCTTTACAAGGCAGGATTGAACTGCATTGATAGGCCAGCAGTGCTGCCAGTCATGCGCCATTTATTGGAAATGCTCTACATCATTAAATTTGCCCCTGTTTTTATAGGTAACTGGTTCACAGTTTTACCCTCCAGTTGCTGTAAAGCGGAAATTATCAGGGCCATCCTTCCAAAATTATTAATATGATAAGTTTACTTTTCTTAAATTTGTTTTCTGATTACAGTACTGCACCAAGTTTCAGCTCTAAGTTAGACCTTGTCAATATTGCCATCTGCTGGCAGGAATATACCCATCATAACATTGTTCCATGCAGTAGACAAATACCTGATAATTCCACTTTCTTCTTTAATAATGGCACATATATCTAAACACTCCATGAGCAAACTGTATTAAACTTTTAGATGAAAGGTATTATTAAAATATACATTTAAATACAACCTAAAGAGTGAAGACCCATTCTCAAGTGATTTTGCTTCCGCAGAATTTGTTCATGGAACCCAGTATTTAGTTGCTTTCAGCCTTGGCCATGTGAATCTCCAATGATAATGACGGAACGGATCCAGTGTGCAATGGCCTTAAGGAAAGGCGAGCAGGCTGCTGAAAAAAGGAGGAAAGAAAAAGAGGCTTCAGTTTTGGAGCCACTGATTCCAGGAACGCGGCAAGCCAGCTTTCAGCACAAATGCAGGGGAACTGCAGTCGACTCAGAAACGCTCTTTTATACAAACTGCTCAGTTCAGCACAAGTCTTACCTTACCGTCTTGAGAGGCAAAAAGAGGAATGACTTCCGTGGAATGACAGTTTTAACCCCTCGGTAGGTGGGACCGAGGATGTCATCCAGGAAGGGACCTATCGGCAGCTCTGGTATAGAGAGCTCAGTGAATACCTACCAATATTGAATCGTATTTTGTCATACTTGTACTTACTAGAACCAAAGGCATTGTATTTATCTTGCTCCTAATTGTATTATTACTTGTACTGTGATTCTTGAAATGTATTTTTGTTTACGACTGTAAGTCGCCCTGGATAAGGGCGTCTGCTAAGAAATAAATAATAATAATAATATCCCATACGTAATATTGGTCATCTTCGAATTGAAAGGGAACCACAAGTGTTTTTTTTTTTTTGGTGTGGGCAAAATATTTATTAAGAGATGGCGAAGGGTCTAACAGCTTATTTTTCTACATTACAATTAATTGTGTGTGTGTGTGTGTGTTTAAGAGTCGTACCAATGTGACTCATGAAAAACTTTGATTTGCTCATGGACATCCTGAAATGAAAAAGCTGGAAGACATTGTCCGAGACCTTAAACCTACTGCACATAAAATAAGAATGTATATGGGGCCTTTAGTACTCCAGAGTATTAGTATACCATCCACAAACATACTACCTTTGTATTTAATCCATGTATACATTGATATAACAAGATTGTATTTATTTATCTTTTTTTTACAGTTAAATTATAGTCCTGACATTTTTGACTGTAGGGCCCATTATCTTGTGTATGTGTATAGATTGCCTGCTTAGAAATCCCATTCAACTGCTGGTAAACAGATGTTCCAATGCTTGCACTGTCAGCAACTTGTGGTCCACACAGCCCAATGAATACTTCTGCCTCCCTCACTGCTTCTACGGCAATAATAAAAACAAAAGTCTCCGCCCCTTCAATACCTTCTTTCCTGTCATTACCCAGCCATCTGCTTCTTCTATTGACTGGGATGATTTTCAACCAGTAATAAGTTTTGATCCCAAAGACATTGCTGAAGTGATCTAGGAAGTAACAGATTTCCATTAAATAAAGCAAGCAAGCTGAGATGTGTTAAACAAAAATACATGATTGCTATGGTGTGTTTCTTTCAAAACTGCATATTCAAGACTTTTATAGCCAAGTGCATGACAGGTAAGAATGACAAGCCACAGTTGCTTTTATTCAATCCCTGCTGTATTTATTTATTTTTTATTATATTCTTTTTGGTATCATATTACAGGGTCGGGGCGTTTTTGCCAGTGGAAGTCCTTTTGACCCTGTCACTCTCCCTGATGGCCATCGATTTTACCCTGGCCAAGGGAACAATGCCTATGTTTTCCTTGGAGTTGCCCTTGGTGTTTTTGCTTGTGGAGTCAGACAAATCAGCGATGAGATCTTCCTTATCACAGCTTAGGTAGAAATACTAAAAGAAGCTTAAATTCAATGACAAAGTGAGGACTACAAGTATTTCAATGTCTTCAAAGTGTTATGATCCTTTAAGACCCAACTTGACCCAAGTTTTGAGATCAATCAGCTACTAGGAACCGGACTGGCTTATGGGCCAAGTGGCCTCCTCTTGTTTGTAAATTTCTTGTTGTAACGGGGGGGGGGGGGGGGGGATCTGTGCTGACTATCTGGCACAGGCGTGGTACTGCAGGAAGGGGGCAGCAGCCTCGTAGATCCGCCTGTCAGTCATGGCAGTGACACGGAGAGATGGGGAAGAGGGTGTGTTGGCTTTCCCTCCCCCTGAGTGGCTGAGAGGCGGGCCTTGGGGGATTGCTCGGTCCATAAGTACTGCTCTTGGTTATGCATTCGGTGGCCGTGATTGGGAGATGCTGGCTGAGAAGGCCAGTGTAAACATAGACCAGGAGCGACCAAAATAGGCAAGCACGGCTGAGGAAGACAGCCAGCCTAGTGAAACAAAATAACCTACAAAAGAAATTGTTACGTATCCGAGGGAACGTGTATAAATAGAAGGGGAATCTTGGCCACCCCATTGTATAGTGTATAACAGCGTAGGACGGAGATCCTGAGCTGACCGGCTTATCAGCAGTGGGGGCACTGCGTAAGCAGCACCTTTATTTTGTAGTTTTATTACTGTGTTTTATTTTCCCTTTTCATTTCACCTTTTCTTATTTATTATTTCAGAGCACCTGTGAGTGCGCCAGCTTGTAACTGTTTACCATTATTGGTATTTCTGTGGTCCTGTTTACCGTTGCCGGTACTCAGGCCACAGACAACAGGACATAAAACTGGGCACCAGTGCAGTGTTTTCAAATAAAACTTCTGTCTCCCATGTGTGTCAGTGAATTGCCCACCACCCTTCCACACTTATGTTCTTATGATTGCACATGACCAAACATTCGTAACAATATATTCAGTGTCAAATGTTTGTAAAATATGTTCATAAGCCATTGAGAGAGATTGCATACTGCTAATATTGGCGCTATTTTGTTTTTACATCCTGACCTATGAAAAGTACAAGAAAGTTAAGTTGATTGGATCCAAAGTGCAGGGCTTGCTCTTGGTAATGTCAGGAAATATTTCCTTCTCATTCAGAATTTTCTAAAAATTATGTAACTTCAGCAAATTGTAGCTATTGAAATATAATTAGCTTCATCTCAAGTAATGCAAAACATGTAGGGTTGTCAATTGTACAAGAAAGTTAATTTTAATCTTGGTCAAACATGCATAATCAGTCAGTGCTAGCATGCAAATGCAAGGTTCAAAAGATATCAATTTGATCAAATCAAGTAACTGCCTTTGATAGTGCTTCTTTTTATAGGACAACCTTTTCAGTCGTAATCGATTTGCAGAATGTATTTTTTGGGGTTATTGAAGAAAGCTAGTTTTATAAAAGTGGTAATACCAAAAGGCTTTTCTAAATGTAAATTTCTAGTGTGGGTTTTAATTGTACTTAATTTAATTTATATTTTGTCAAACAAGACTATTGCTGAACTGGTCAAGCCTGAAGGACGCTTATATCCGGAATTAAATACCATTAGAGATGTTTCCTTCAAACTGTCATTTAAGGTAACAATCTTATACAAATGTGATCTTCTGGATCAATTCAAATGCATATTTTGGGATAACTTAAATTGAATCATCAGGAGCAGCAGAATGGTCCAGATAGCCACATATACAGTACTGTATTGTTATTACTTGCTAAAAGAATGAAAACATGTGTGGCAATTGAATCTATAAAATGTCTCCTAAGGTATAAAGTCTTGAAACATATTTAAAGTTCATTCCCATCTGGCCTCTGCTGGATGCAGATCAGACAAACGGACAGGCCAGATTGGTGTGCAGTTTCACCAAAATGTGGCAAATATTCTATCCATTGATCCAAGGTGGGGGCAATTCATGGACTTTATGAATAGCATAGTCATCGTGTGTGGGGTACCCTGACTGAGAGAAATCTTTGTTTACTGTGGCCAGCTTGCTTTCCAGACCTCAATGACCCTATTCATCATGTGTAGGATGTTCACAGACTCATGTTAGTTATCCATATGACGGTGGTCACAGAGAACTGATACTGATCAGCAGACACACGTTCTTATAAAGGGATAGTCATTTATTACTGGATCTGTAACAAGTTGCAAGTGATTTGCATGGCCACACAATTACGAACTACAATGTAAATATACTGGAAGTTACTGTTACTACAATATCACTGGTTTGGTCTTTTGATGTTTGAGTACCTTCCAGTAAATAGATGATGTCCAATTTACATAGAATATGCCTTAGAATATGCCTACAAAAACAGTATAGCCACTGTCAACCCTGAGCCCAGTGACAAAGAAGCGTTTGTCCGCTCACACTTATACAGTACCGACTACGATGGTTTCGCTGTTGACAACTACTCCCGGCCTGAGGAAGCCATGAAAGTACAAACTGTTCAACTGTAATGGTATTGTTTAATATGAATGTAACTAAGCAGTTTTAAATGAGATTTCAAATCTTTATATTTCTGTAGACTTGGAGGTTGTATTGCTAAACGTGTACTGTACCTGAATATATGCTAGAAAAAATATGTATCTCAATTTCAATAAAAGTGTCTTCTGCACCACTCACATCTAAACTGCTTAAAGAAAACTGTTTTAAAGGGTAAGGTAAAACTTATAGACAGGCATTTTGTCTTCAGCAGTGTATACAGTGTAAATGGTATGGGCTCTTACAATAAGATTATAATAAATCACTAAAAAAACAAAATTGTACACTGCAACTATGATTATACAGAGAGCTGTTACTCTATAATACATTTTCAATATTCAAACAAATGCCAATATGCTGGATTTGAAATGAGACAACTCTTAAATATATTTGAAGGTGATCCAACAGAGATGTGAAAATGGAACTTCAAAAACTACTTAAAGCAATTGCACCTTGATTAGACAGCATTGTTGCTAGCAACAGACAAGTTCAAATACAAAGGTAATGAAAAGTGAAAGATGTAATCTTAATATTCCTGAATTAATGCATAATAATTTCTTCCTGACTGTTTCAAGAAAATTGTAAATGTACATTATAAACCTCTCGCCCAAGTACATTAGATGCACTGTGAAAACTATTTGAATCAGTCAAATTATGATAAAAAACTTAAACTTTTGCAAAACAGATTACATTTTTACTGTTTATAACAGCATTAATATATTCTGCAGTGGTTGCCTTATCAAGTAGGAATGACCTTCATTGGTTATTTATTCTTAAATACAGTTGGCGCCCCCTAATCGGGATACTGATAACTCTGGATTTCTGCTTAAATGGGATACACAGAGACGGTTCTTCCCAGTGCTATTTATGTCGTTTAATAGAGACGTCACTTAGTTTAATTATATTGGGATACAGTATTTTCAAATGATGAACGGAGATCGCTTTTCATAGCAAGACAGGTTCGCGTAGCGCAATGCAGTGAGTACGTGATTACACTGTGACTTGTGTAAATTGCATAAACCACGTTGAACTCTTGAAGGAGCTGGAGTTCTGTGGTTTCTCAGGCTGCTGTGGCAAAGAAAGTTGGCGTGTCAACAGAGCAGGTGCCTCACCTTGTGATAAAATGTGATTTCATTCTTTTTCATTTCATGTAGAAATAAAAAACAGCAATTAAATTTTGCTTAGTTGTAAAAAAAAAAATTGACTCATATTTTAAATGATGTATTTAACATGTAATCATAATGTGATGTGATTTCATTCTTTTTCCTTTCATTTAGAAACAAAAAAGTGTGACTAAGGTCAGCTCAAATGCCTCTCGTTTAATTGGGACAGTCGCTTATTCGGGATATCTTTCCATTTCCCAGGGAGTCCCGATAAAGCGGCGCAGATTGTATAGGACTGTGTGCTCACTGACTGGACTGCAGCCATTGGCCAGTGAATTGGAAAAGATCTAAACTGGGGACTATTTAAAAACCCTGGGCTAAAATGAAACTATAAAAGCAGAATCAGGTTTCACTGGCTGATTTTTAAAGAATAGTTCTTCCTGCATAACATCATAAAGAACTGCATTAATAACCTATGCTGCTGCTGGAGTGTAGGAATTTTTATTTTGTTTGGCAAACGTCAATCAGTTTTTATATATCAAGTTCCACAGGTTTTATAATGGCTGTAAACAAAGAGCTTAAACACCTCCTGGCTATGTGATGACACACTTCCTTTGTAGTCAGTTTGGATACATGGAGTATGAGATGCAAAACCTGACCAGATAGCTGTGCTCAGCCGCGTAGGCGAGCATTGGAACAGTCGCTTAGGCAAGCTGTGGAAACATCCTGTTTTGTTGCTATGGGCAGCCATAGCCGGGAGCACCAGGCAGTGGAAACGGGTACTACACTCCTGAAACCAAGTTCCAAGCCACAAAGTGTCTCTTTGTTCCCAGGGCCACAGTCAGTCATTGGTCTGGATTTTTCCATCTACATGTATTAAGTAAAATATCCCAGTTTAAGACTTGATCAGCTTAGACGGCATGGGAAATAATAAAAAAAAAAATCCTCAAAATATCTCTTAATTACCCTAAATAAAATGTCAAAGAAACTGAAGCAACAGTCAAATCTATTTGCATTTGGATTTGAAAAATCCACATCTGGCCAACTCCATGAAAATGAGAATGCAACAGAAGATGAGGAGGAGGAGCTAACAAAGTGTTAGTATTTTAGCCAGCTTGTCTATGACAGTGGAATTTTTATAATAGTTATCTTCCCTAGCATTTGATTAATATAGTTCTATTTCCTGGCATTTTATGTATATAGTTCGCTAGCATGTTATGTATATACTTCTAAAAAACGTAAATGCAATCCCAGCAGGTAGCGATCGAGAATCACTATTTATTCTCTATTGCAACTCCATCTCCGCAGAACCCGTCTTTCCTCCTTAAAAAGCTCCCCAGCTACATTCAGTCGTTCAGCAGCCCCAACCAGACAGAAGGCAGTCTGCGTCAGAGCAATTCATCTTGACAGCTAGCACTTCAAAACAGCAGGAACCTGCTCCAGTCAGATCAATCCAACAAGAGCGCTCCTTGATTTTTCAGGAGATTAAACCTTTTATGCAGGCATTTGCCGACACATTATCCTCAGTCAATACCAAACTGAGTGATTTAGATAAAAGGGTGTCTAATATCAAACAAATTCAGTTTTCTCCTCTATTCCTGCAGTAATAGCACCAGTCGCAGCTACAGCTACTTCCGGTTCAGCTCTAACATTGGTACCTTCAGAAGATCCTCTCATCTTCAACCTCGCCACCGCTTCAGCATTTGGTTCCGCCTCCCCAACCACTGCCAGACGTCATTCAATATCCCCGAAAACTCTGTGCAATATAATTGAAGGCAAGGACATTAATCTCGTTTCATTACTAATTGCGACATCAGCATTCCTAGATCACAGAGTAGCGGATTGCGAAGATCTGTCAGTAACATTAAAATCCAGAGATCCCAGATTACTCAAAAATCTAACATTGGGGGAATTCGTCCTTGCTTTCTCCATATTTAGAGATGTGCTATGCTCAGTATATCCTAACCGCAGAGCTGAATTAGACTCCTACGAATATTATATAGTGGAATTGTCTGTCAGATACGGAGGGACTATGTTATTCGAGTATCATAAAGCATTCTCGGCAAAAGCAGCAGCTATATTGTCATCTGATAATCATATAATCAATTGGGCTCAACCCGATCCAGATTTGTTTAATAGGATTTTCGGCGGTCTCCAAACTAAATCACATTTGATTTCTTATTTAGAACTTTCAGATTAGTAAAACGCCCACTGCTTTCATTGCTGGGTCACTTCAACTTTGCAATTCGTATTATTCCCAAAGGGAGGACATTTATATCTCAACTACTTGCTCTTTCATCACCAGCATCACCTACATAAATATTTCATCAGAAGCTAGGAAAGATATTAAAATGTATTTCAGCACTGGAACGACTTGTCCATGTTTTATGACGATTTCATCTCAGCAACACACAACATGGCTTTGTTTACAGATGCATCATCTCTCGGATTCGGAGGTCTTTTAAAATCTATCTCCACAACTAAAATCCACAGCTCTTCTTGAAATTTACCCAATAGTTGCAGCAGCCCAGCTATGGGGTCATCTCTGGTCTAAGAAATCGATCTTATTCTATTGCGATAATATAGCTACAGTACCTATCATAAATAAAGGCAGTTCTAGTTCCCCTCTTATCATGCAATTACTGTGGCAGCTAGTATGGATTTCAGTAGCCAACAATTTCATAATTCAAGCTCGCCACCTGCCGGACTTTTATAATAATGCAGTTGATGCTCTTTCTCGTTTACAGATTTCCAAATTCCACAGTCTGGTCCCTACAGCTCTGCCATTTCCAGCAGCAACTCCACAGTCCAAACAGCTTATTTTCAACTGAATCCAACTATCAATAGCTACTTAATTTAGCTCAAGATTACATGGCTTCAGCTCTTGTCCCTTCTACTAGATTATTATTATTATTATTTATTTCTTAGCAGACGCCCTTATCCAGGGCGACTTACAATTGTTACAACATATCACATTATACAGATATCACATTATTTTTACATACAATTACCCATTTATACAGTTGGGTTTTTACTGGAGCAATCTAGGTAAAGTACCTTGCTCAAGGGTACAACAGCAGTGTCCCACACTGGGGATTGAACCCACAACCCTCTGGTCAAGAGTCCAGAGCCCTAACCACTACTCCACACTGCTGCCCAAGCTAGATCCCCATACTCTACAGGTTGGGCTTGTTGTGTAACCTTCTGCTCTCAAAACAAGATCAATCCTACTTCTTTCAACCAGAATTGGATTATGGCTTTTATAGTTCATGCTAAGGGTTCTCTGCATCTGGCACCATTTACAATTAAATCCTATTTGTCAGGAATTTAACATCAATTTGATTTGATGTCTATTTCTTCTCCAACCATACCATCAATCCCAGCCATTCGTCTCCTCCTGCGAGGAATTTAAAAGAGCTCTCCGGCTGCATCTACCGCCTGCCTATCTCTGTTGACATTCTTGGCAACATGATTTCAATTCTCCGACAAGGCTGTTTTTCTCCAACTGATGACCTAACAATGGAAGCATTATGCCTTTCTGCATTTTTTGGATTTTTGAGATGCTGTGAATATACAGTCCCTTCTATTTCAAGTTTTCCTACTCTGGGTATTCACTGCAATGACCTTACACATATTCTAGATTCTCATTTTATTCTCTTTTTACGCATTTCAAAAACTGATCATCTTCGGCAAGGACAATGTATTCAACTTTCAAAAATGGACTCTGCTCTATGCCCATATACTTCCATGCTGAAATACATTACAGAATGTAAACCTAAATCGCCTTCCGATCCCCTATTCGTCGTTGCAAGCGGATCTGTTGTCTCAAGGCATTGGTTTTCTTCTCAGCTCTCCACTTTGGTTTTAGAGCAGGTCTTCCCCCGCACTTCTGCACTCCTCATTCATTCAGAATTGGGGCAGCCACTTCAGCAGCAGGAGCAAAGATTAACCAGCATTTAATAAAAAATAAGGGACGCTGAACCTCATCAGCAGCAGAAGCTTACATTCATTCTTCACCAGCCGAAATAGCATCTGCCCATCAGTACATTGCTAGTATGTCCGGAGTGGGGACAACCTATCTGCCTGGGCCACCGAAGGTTTCCTCCTAAAAATAAAATAAAATAAAAATAAAGGGGGGTTTCCTTTCCATTGTGCAGAGGGTCTTCACATAGGCAGTAGGGTACAGTTACTAACCTCTGCGTCACTTTAAGTCACTTTCTTCTTCTCTATATGCATTGGCGGTTCTCTTTTTTCTTCACTGGGGAGCCGGGGGTCCATCCTTTGGGGGTTAGTGATTCCACTTTCTCCAACCCTTTGTTAAGCATCGCTTCATTTACCTCATAGAAGAGGGTTGTCCGTGAGTCAGAGGGGACCCCCGGCCAAACCCCACCTTTAGCATGCATGATTCTTTGTCTTCTTCTCTTTTAGGTTCTGATGCCTCTATTTATGTGAGGGCCCCAAGCGGCTGAACCCCTCTTTATATGTTATACGTTACTAACTTTATGTCTTAAAACATCACAGCAGGTGGCCTTGTTCCACCCCATGAACCACCTATCTGCAGCTCTCATGGGATAATACATCCCAGGATAACCAGTAAGAGAAAATACAGGAGTAATTCACAAACCCTGTCCACGCATGTATTATATGATGCTTAATATTAATTTTAAGGTATTTCAATATCTTGTATGATATCGTAATCAAGTGCAGCACTGATGTTTACAATAAAAAATGTCATTATATAGTTGCCACATAAGTCTAATTTTTTTTTTTTTTGGCAAGACTGACCATTTTCTGAAAGTTTTGAATGATGTTTCAGATTAGTAAAACATGTGTGTTGGAACTATTCTCTTCATCCATGATATGTATATATCTGTGTGCAAATGGCTTTGCTTCATGTGTAGCTATAGGCGACAACTGCGGAAATCAGCACTGTCATGTCACATGACCGCGCCATGTTTACAACACAAGTGCACTGAAGCTTGTCCTGGTTTGAACACTTTGTGCATCAAACTAGCCCATCACAACAATAGGAGGGACTGTAAAATATGACAAATGTAGTTGGAAACATATTTTCTATTGAAATAAGTCTATATTCACTTTCAGTTCACCACAGGTAACTCTCTAAGAAACGTATGTTAGTGAATAATACAACATTTATGAACTAGTTGTTTTCACATTTGTGAAATTCATGTTGTAAAAACATTTTACATGTTTCAGAACATTTTTTTTCTTTAAGTATACATCTTATGCGTTTAGCAATAATGAAATACAATAGTTTCAGGTCGGCAGGTGACAATTTAATTTCTTTAAACAAATGTACACTGATAGTTGAGTACTGTATATTATACAAATAGTTTAAAACAATTACAAAAAAAGAATCACATACTCGTTTCATTTGACCTTTAAACAAATATCGAAATAAGCTGCCTTTCAAATTTGGTGACACCTTATTTTTATTTCTGTGTTAAATGTGTTGTAGAAGACGTATATTTTATTCTGCAAAGTTTAAGAAAAAATAATAGACAATGGAGTACTCATATTAAAGATCAATGCTATCTGTTGCATACTTTTGATGGCTATATAAGGTATTTTACTTTATCACAGCTATTAGTTTAATAGAAGAAAAACAACACATTGGGGGTGGGGTCGATACCTTTAAGTTTTTCCAAATAGTTTTATTTCCAAATTTCCTTTTTAACCTGTTTTAGCCGACAGGTATCACTTAAAACAGAAAGGAACCTGTTAAAAATGTGTTAATTGTATGATGACATACCAATCAATGATAACGTTTTTCAGTACCAATCAATGATAATGAGAAAGCATCTCCTGACAATCTGAAAGCTTCTCTGTGCATTTTACATGGGCTAATGCTTATGCGTATATTAAGAAAGATTAAATAGTATTCCTTTCTAGAAGTGACAACATTTGATTAGGAAAGGAATATGATTTAATTGTATGACCCCTTGATCCATGTCTCAGCCTATACTGTTGACTCAAAAAAATGGGCAAGATCAGCAAAGAAATGAGCCTTCGTAAAATTGTCAGAAGCTTTCTCATGATCATTGATTGGTACCGAAAAATGGAATAGACAGAAAATTGCATGATGAAATTAAAAAGTTTAACAGGTTACCTTCCATCTTAAGTGATGCCCATCAGCTTACAGCATGTTAAAGGAGGGATGTGGAAATGCAACTATTCAGAGAAACTTAAAGGGTTTGCCTACCTGGATTACCATATACCAGACTTAATAACTACTTCAGAAGGAAATTCCTGTTTTTGCAATCAGGGCAGCTTCTAAACAAAACTCAAAAGCTGATTATTGGGCTTCATTTGTTACACACAGTCAAGATGGGATATTTAACACAATTCATCAAAGGTAATAGAAATAGTTTAATGGTAGAATGTTGATGAAAAAAGAACCAAGCAGAAACTGCAATAGAAAAATATATACAGAACAAATACCATGTCATATTAAATGGGAAGAAATGTATTTTGAGAAATAAATTATATATAGTAACCATTTATAAATAGAAATATTGAGATATGTCATGTGTTCATACAGGAATGGCCTGGTTTGCAGATTGGCCACTGGAGGATAGCATAGAGATAGAGCTGGAAAGCTGGAAAGTGGAAATCAAACGGAGAAGATTCTTTAGCAGTTTCTTAAGCAGAAAAGGGACTAGATTTGCAGCAGTAATCAGCAATACAGTAGAATCTCGGAATGTGATATTTAATTGCAGCTGTGTAATGTAATAACTATACTTGTTCTGTAGAAATGGAATTAAAAAGATAATAAGATCATGTATTCACAAAGTTTTTGAAAGTAAAATATTCCACTTTGAATATCACCATGAGTCTGCATTCACTTTCAATATGATATTAGATCAAACATTGCCAAAGTGAAAATAAAAGCCCTAGAGCTTCCCTGTAGCTTGGATGTTATTCACAATATTTCCATACTGTCCCAGTTTAAGGACTTAAAAATCTAGTCACCTTAGGAAAGAATCTTCTGCACAACAGCTGCAAAAAAGTGCCCTGTGTTTCTACCAGTTATTTTGTTTAACAAGGTAATTTCCAAAGACCTCATTCTTACTGACTAAATGAAAACTTTGTTTTTAAATTTTTATTTTATGTTGTTCTTCAGAATCACAAGGTCAGTATATAAATACTGGGGTTGTGTTGAATTCTAAATCATAAAACATATTGATCCCCTGACTAAAGAAGATATCCCCCTCAAATTTTGGTAGGGGGCCAAATTGGCCCTCAATCAGTAAGTCCTGGAGCAAACATTGTATTTCAAATGTTTGTAACTAGCCTCATCGTGAGTTTCTTTTTCTACAAAGTCAAGTTCAAATGTTCTTCTGAAAGTGGTCCAAAATGGCTTAGAATGCATTTGAGAGCATGTACAACCCCAGAGCTTCGGGGGGCCTAGGTGGCCCCCCAGATCCCAGGTTTTGCCCCAGCAGTTCAGACAGAATGATCATTGGCTACTTTCACCCATGTATATAATAGAAACAATGACAACTTCTTTAGGCAAATCCAATCAAATTACACGGTTTATTTAATAACACTCATTCCATCATTGCATGGTTATACAATAGACAGTTATTACAAATATTCCTTTAGACAAGAAAATATTAGTCAAACTAGTTATACGATACCAGACTGATCAGATCTACCTGAATACCGGGAGTGTTCTCTCAAGGCAGGGCTGGAGGTCTATTTCCCCAAATCACTCTCTTCTATGATGAATATGCTCCTTATTTTATACCCATGAAACAACTCCACAGTCATAAACCTAATGTGTGTGTTCTAAATCGATTGGCTGTCTGTACTAGCCCAAACTGTGTTCTCTTATAATTGGGTAAGACAGCTGTTGCTATGCACTCATCCTGATCATTCTATCATGGTTCCGCTTGTATTATTCTTAACTGGTTTCAGCTAGCTTTGTGGTTAGGCTATTGTGGTCTGGCCCAAAGTGCATGAACTTTTTAACCATACCTCAGCATAAACAGAAAATACTTTATTTCCCTACAGCAGCGGTCATTACCTAAGTTTGGTTTATAACAGCAGTAATCACCACATAAACGTTAACCAGTAGCTTATCAGATATCAGTCACTCTCCAATATCTATTCAGCCAAACACAATATTGCTAGTGGGGGCCATCTTTCCGCAGGGACCACCAGAGGCTTCCTCCCACTGAGCGGTGAGATGAGTCCATTATAAAAAAATAAAAAATAAATAAATAATAATTATTTGGGCTTTGGGTCTATTTTTTATTTGTTATTCCTGCGCTTAAGTGGAGTTTGCGGATCCACTCAGTCCTCAGTCAGTTGTTAAAATTAAACAGTAATTTTCACAAGTGACATTCACATATATTTGAAACAAGTTTGAAATGCACAGTTGAATAGGTCAGTCTAAAAAATAGCAATCAGGTTGTTACTGTGAGTGGTGGCTACTGCCACTCGCTACTGCCACTATGCTGGCGTATCCTGATTGTGGAGCTGAAACTAAGTTCATCTGTGAACAGTATTGATTGCAACAGCCGCTGCTGTCCAAACAACAATCTTCAGGCCCACAGTAGACTGCGCTACCTTAAGGAACTGTATGGTGCGAGCACTACATATTGAGACATTTTCAGTGGGTACCACATTGCTGTATAGGGTGAACCATGTGAGCCTGGTCTGAATCCCAGTCATGCCAAGTTGTCGCTTCTTGGGAGCTCTGTATTAGTCTTTGCAATCCCGCAGTGTTGGGGAGGAAAGTTGACAAGGGGTCTAATCATACTTTAGCAACGTCTACTGGTCAGACATCTGGCAAGTCCAAGTGGAAACTCCCTGGGCTTGGCCTTGCCTCCAGTTTTCAGTAGCTTGATACATAACTTGCAATTCGGCAGTTAAAAAGAAGTGATTGACTTGAAAGCAGGAGCTTAATTGCTTGGTAACTTGGTTTCAGCAGTGAAGTTCAAACTGGGCATTTCAGTTTGGGTAGAAAAACAAGGGTAAAATTGAGAAGAAATATCAAAACAATCTTGAGAAAATGTAGGATATTAAACCTAAATACCCTGACTAAAACTGTATGTAATACAAAGAAAAAACAGTATGGGCTTTATTTACATGAATTACCTTCTTTTCATGAGCTCAGTTAACCTGTACTGTCTGCTATATTCTTGTCACCCACACAGAGCTGTCAATTAGACTGTAATTTCTATGGATAACCTTGAAATATAAAGGTACAGTACCAATATTGATTATTGCTCAAGCTTAGTTACAAATAAATAATTACACCACTCGCTCTGCTAGAAGACATGAGAAATCGAGTTTCGCAAATAGTGCCAAAACTTTATTAAATCTGGAAATCAAATTATAGAATTATTAAAACTGGCCTGCTGTATCTTGTTATGAAAAGTCTTAACATTAAAAGACGTCTTTCGTAACCCGTGGAGACAACTGTGATATCAAATTGAAGACCATCAGTGTGATGTCATATTGCCTATTTGCTTTTAGATACCTGCTTTAGACTGACTGTTAAAAGCCGAAAGTTTAAGATTTTACATTTTAGAATAATGGCTTATGAATTCCAATGCATCACCTGTTATCCCAGTGGTGTTCCAATTGAAATCGGTATCTTCAAGACTACAGAAATCATTACAAAATAAGAACAAAAAATGTGTTATTCAGATGTTACTCCCTATTGAAATTCTTATGAATTTCCTGCAAAATATGTTACATTAACAATAAAGCTTACTGAATAAAGATCAGCCAAAAAGTATAATTAAAGGTGCTTCTTAAGGAGTGTCTAATACAAAAGGACAGTAAAGGGGTTGTCTCGAATTGCAGATTTAAAAAAAAAAAAAAAAGAAATGGAGCCAGCCATTCATTTTACTAGGGCAGCAGTGTGGAGTAGTGGTTAGGGCTCTGGCCTCTTGACCGGAGGGTTGTGGGTTCAATCCCCAGTGGGGGACACTGCTGTTGTACCCTTGAGAAAGGTACTTTACCTAGATTGCTCCAGTAAAAACCCAACTGTATAAATGGGTAATTGTATGTAAAATATGTGATATCTGTATAATGTGAAATAATGTGATATCTTGTAACAATTGTAAGTTGCCCTGGATAAGGGCGTCTGCTAAGAAATTAATAATACTATCCAGGAAATATTTCAATAAGATTTAACATTTACATATGTATTTTGCAGAGCAAGTCTATTAAGTTCCTGATCATGACCATGTGCATTTGGAAAGCAGAAGGGATTACAAATTAGATATGCAGTAGCTCAGAGGAATCCTGCTGGTAAATATGTATGCACACTACATAGACCATCCATTATTAAAAAAAGATCAGCACATGTACTGAAAGAGACAGGTATCTCATATATTAATTTAAGTGCTTGTGGCAAGCCGTTTGTCTACATTAAAACTGTTTAAACTGTGTTTCCTAAATTAAGATCCTACTAGCTGTGCAGTTCAATGAATTTTCTGTAATATTTTTTTTAATTCACTGATATGTATACACTGATTTCTGTAATGAGACAGCTTGTTAGTGGATTCAAACACAGCAGATTCATTCTATTGTGTTCCTCTGTTTTGTACATGCCAGCACCAGGGAGGCAGCAATTAAATAGTAAAAACCTAAAACTAAATATTTGCTCCCTTTACCTATATCAAACTGAGTAATGGATTGAACAGTTTCAGCGTCAGTGTCAAAACGAAATGGTAACAACCATCATTGGCATATTAAATATATACTATTTAAAATTGGCATCACCAACCTGGCTACCCTCTAAAACATAATTAATCTATAATAAAACTCTTTACAGTATAATAACATGTTACACGGCTCCAGTGAAAGGATTTTCAAGCAATTTGACTAGTTAAGCAGGTAACAATTAAGTAATTATTATTATTATTATTATTATTATTATTATTATTTATTTCTTAGCAGACGCCCTTATCCAGGGCGACTTACAATCGTAAGCAAATACATTTCAAGTGTTACAATACAAATTGTTCAATTAAGTAATTTAGAGATCATTTGGAACAGAAACCTGAACACTCTGCAGATCTCATGGACCAGAGCTGACCACTCTTGATTTAACTAAATACATGAACTTGTTAAATTGATGAACTTACATTGTTCAGAAATGGATGATTATGGGTTACCTATAAAACCTGCTGGATTGTGGCTCTCCAGGACCAGGGTTAGCCACCCCTGACATATATCAACATCTGTAATCTAAAATACACTATATGTTGTTGGTGTACCACAGTACAGAAATTAAATCAACGATTTTAATCTACCAAGAATAGCACAACTGAATCCCTTACTGTGAAAAGCAGATACAAGGGGAGCAGCAATTTTACAAACTAAATGCAGTTGGCTTTTTTACTTTATTTTTTCTCTGAAACAAAAGATATTGACTGAAATCGAGGACTGATGCAGTGAACCTTGGTTGCGAGGATTTTCCTGTCAGTCTAATAATCCTCTATGCAGGTGTATTCAGAATTTTCTGCCTGAAACTTATCATGGCTTTAACTGTGTCCTGTGTCCATGTAGGGACAGGTGAATGATTTATTTTTAGGTGAGCTATTTTACTTTCATATGCTCTGTTACAGTGTCATTGAATAGTCCAATTTCTATACTTTGTATTTTAATGTTAACTTGGACAACAGAACAATATTTTTTATTCTAATTAAAAAATTAACATACATTTTAAAATCCCTGCTGTTATACTGTGACTACTTGAAAGCAGCTGTTGTTCTTTTTCACCTTTTTGATAGCTTAACTGGTTTCTGCTCCATTTTTTAAGCCTATAGATATAGTAAAAAGAGGCCAACTGCTCCAAAGCAAGTTCAGTTTTCATTTTGCATGCATTGCTTCAACATTTACACATCAAACAGTAATTTCAATGACAGTTCCTACTATAAATAAAGCTCACATGAGCTAAGATGAATGCCCTGTGTATGTATACCAGGCAATTCATTATCCAATGTACACAACTTCAAAGAAACCGTTGTGTTTTACAGATTAAAATGTTATTCATAAAAGTAATTAAAAATGATTGAATTAATGCTATGTGAAATCCAACATATTCTTATTTGTTTCATGCAAAATTCTTTAGCTTTAATTAGTGACTGATCATTAAAGCAGAAAGCTTACCATTAGTGCATCAGGGAGAAACAACCTTTTTTTTGGCACTGGTGCTCTCTTGTGGTTATGCTGTACACTGAAAGTCAGCTGAACTAATAAAATAGTGTACAAATAGACACAGGTGTTGAGCTTAATCCCCGTGATGTATGCTTCAATTGCAATGCAAGAGAGTAGATGAGACCCACTTTGTATGAGCAGTAGCCATGGCAACAGTAATGAAGGCCAGATGAATGGTCTTTTACATATGGTCCTGCAATGCAAAATAATTTAGAATCAGTAATATATTGTGATTAATTTAGTATAAGAATTGTTTAAAACGTTATTGGTAATGTATTTAGTTTATTTTTTTTATTAATGTCTATATTTATTTGCACAAAGGTAATTTTACTGTTTTAAGTTTACTGTTTCAATTTAAAATGAAAAGTTAAACTGTAAGTAGACAGAAACCTCAGTGTGATAACATTAGTAAATAATACAAGCTATGGTGAATTACAATCTTAAACCATTTTCATGTGTTTTGGATACAGCAGCGTAGTGCATCCTCCTCTATCTTTGTCTGTCCGTTTGCCATTTTCCTCCAACATTACTGTGATCTCAGGCTGTGTACAGATTTGTCAGCCGGGGTCTTTAAACTACGCTCCACGTATTTTCACTTCTCATTGGTCAGTTTCCCTAGTTAAGGTGTGTGCAGCTCCAGGATCGGATCAACATTACGGATCAGTGGATCCTGATCCAGATCCACATAGTAAAACACCATCTCATGATCCGGCTCCAATGATGCCAGATCTGATCCCATTTTTCTTCCCATTGACTTCTACACTGACTAGTGATTATACCAATCAATTATCGTGAAATTAAAGTTTTAGTACTCCTGCAATGTGAGGGGGACATTTCCCTATCATTGAAAAAGTGAGGGGGGCATGTCCCCCGTGTAAATTACGCCTATGATACAGATTATATACCATGAAATATATTTTAGTTGATGCTTTTTAATTTGGACTTTCTTAGTAAATCACATTTCTCTAGTGTTACTCCTATGATGCATATTACCATGGCTCAGCACTTATTTTCAAAAGGGTCAAATCACTAGGAGATATCAATACACCACTAGAATTTTGTAGGAAAAAAATGGCAGACATACTGGAATTTATCGCAATAAACGTGACTGATGAGATTTATGTAAATGTTGACCTTCTGGGAAACCGAAGTGTACGTGAGATATTGAATGAGTCTGAATCGGACACCAATGATTGATTAAAGTAGTGAAAAAAGAGCAAAATGAATTCAAATCAATTCAAAACTCACCATTCTGATCGCTCTCAGCACCTTCTCCCCGAACTCTACAGCATTATTTCCGATCTCATTTTGAAATAACAGTAATAGATTTGGGTCACTTTTAAAATAGACTTTTGGTGGTTAAATGGATGTTTTGCTGCCGTTGCTCCTGGTCTGTCCGTTCTTCTTCTCTGGTCAGCCTGTCTGTCTGCTGTCACATAATAATAATAATAATAATAATAATAATAATAATAATAATAATAATAATAATAATGTAAGACTTTTTATATAAATATATTATGTTCATAACATCCTGTCAGGAGAAATAGGACTAGCGCTTCCCACGATCATATACTGGGTCCAATATAATCTTTACCGCCCTATCTCTACCCATGTGATCAGATATTTAGGTGGGTGTAGGAAATAAGGGTTACAAGATCAATCAGAGAAGATAACAGATCTTCAAGTCATAGCCTACTGTTTATTATTTGAGTGTGATTTTGAGGATTTTAGATAAGTATTGTGATGTGCTCATGTGCAAAAAAAAAATATATATATTTTTCAGTATTAGACTAATGGCTACTTATTGAATCTGCGACCTCAAAAATGCATACACACACATTTTCCAAAAACTTGAGTGATATTTAATATATATCTGATGTGTGGCCCTTTAAAAAACAGCTTCTTAAAAGCTAAGGCTTGAAGGAGGCAGTGTGGTCCAGTGGTTAAAGTCCAGGGTTTGTAACCAGAACGTCACCGGTTCAAATCCCACCTCTGCCACTGACTGACTCACTGTGTGACACTGAGCAAGTCACTTAACCTCCTTGTGCTCCATCATGCGGATGAGATGTTAAATCAGTGTCCTACTGTAAGTGACTCTGCATATAATACACAGTTCACTGCCTACCTCTGTAAAGTGCTTTGTGATGGTGGTTCACTAAGAAAGGCGCTATATAAAGATATTATTATATTATTAACCAACACAAAATCACTTATATGGTAGTTACTTTATTTTCTTTCATAAATGAAAACTTAGTTTCAACAACGTGTGCACACAGTCATAATGAATAATCTTTAAAAAAAATCCTCCTAATGTCAACTAGAAAAAAACAAAATCGTTTTATATAATGTTTGTTTTTGCTACCATTAGGAAAACTCTTTTTCCCGATAGGTTCTCCATCTCTAGGCTTGCGAGTAACCGTTGTCACTACCTTACTGGAGCTGATTCAATGCATTTAACTTTTTTTTCTTTATTAACAAGTTATAGCAAAATTACTTGTGGATTATTTGTACTCGGAAAAATTGCCATAATTTTTATTATTTTTTATTATTATTACTTGCTATTCTCTTTCATCAAGATTCCAAATAATGTTATCCTAATTTTACTTAACATTCCGGTAGTTTAATTCTGTATTTTCTATATATTTTAATGCTTGCCAGGTTATTTTTGCAGTAAGGGCACTTTATGTGTAATTTGCACTGTATTGTAGTGACCTGGGGACTGTAGAAGGTGCTGCACGTTGAAGGGACTCTTATGTTGTTTGTCTGTTTGTTATTGAACAGGTGCATGTATTGTTCGGGCTGGGACTATGCTGGGGGGGGGGGGGGGTTACAATAGGGGGAGTAGGTGTGTGTGGGGGGGGATACAGGAGCTAATGGCAGCTCAGTTGGTTCACCCCCTGGCAAGGAGTGGTGCAGCTCCTGCGGTTGAGAGTCGGTCCGGTGAGAATGATGTGCTGCAGTGGTTGGGGGAGAGAGTGGGTCGATGGGTGGGCCTAGGCTGGGTGGTATAAGGCAGTGGGATTACATTAGAGCAGGGAGAGTTGTTAATGAGAGTGATTGAGAGGGGACAGACCATACAGAGTGTAGCATTACTTAAGGCCTACGAGAGTTAGCCAGAGAGAGAGCCGGTTAGAGGCGGTGAGGGCGACTGGAGTAGGAACGAGTAGGGAGGGCAGGTACTGTTAGTCTGGAGATAAGTAATAAAAGTAGTGGGGGGTTGCTGTTTTGGCGTGGTCTCAGCCCATAGGGACGAGTGTTATTTAGAAAAATAAACAGGACTTCTGATTTGTACCGACAAATACAGCATCTGTCCATTCAATTTCAAAGCAAAAGAGAGTTTAGAGACCCCGCGTCGCCACAGTATGATTGTATGATATATTCTGACATTAAAGTTTGGCATGACCATTATTACTGTCTCAAACTGTCTCCAAAATCAATAATACTTCAAGCCAGCCTTCAGCAGCCCCTTCACACTGGGCTTTCTCTATTGTCTGGTTCAAAGCACAGATTTCACTGGCATCAATCATTTTAGATTTCAATTATCTGTATTATTAACCTTCATCCAATTCCAGACTGTTTGATTTCTTGTTGTAGATGTGGAGTAACTTTCATTTAAAGTGCAAATGGTTACAAAGAATACATGTTTCCAAATGCACTTAGTTCAATATTTATTGCATTTATCTGTTTTATGAATAAAATATAGTTTGATATTTATGAAACTATTCTTAACTGCTGTTAATGAAACCATCTCTAGTCCAGAGCAATTTCAGAAATACCAAACTTGATTTTATTTTAAAAAAAGACTTTTTTTTTTTTTTTTTTTTTTTTTAATAATTCATGCGTTAAAGCTTTCTGAATAGAACCCTACGTTTCTTTTTTTCGAAACTGATTCCTTGTTAGATTATGTTGTATGGTCTAAAACTGAAATCATACACAGAAAACAATTAACCAGACAATACGTAAATTGTACACCAGATGGCGCTCTTACGCAACATTTATAAAACAGTTTACATTCATTTTACACCCCGCGATGAGTATCAACCACATTCGCAGAGTATTTGTTTACATAAGGGTGTTTAAATGAACAATGTGTGTCTAAATGTCTTTCAAGATAGGCATGCACTGTAACCCCAAGTAGTTTAAGTCAAGACTGTAAAATTCATTAGTCATACAACTTTGTAAGTGTTCTGTATTTTATGTAGCTTTATGTGGCCTCTTGGCCGCTGGGTTTACTGAGATTTTAAAATATATTTTAGGGCGATCAGACACCCACTCAGATATAAGCCTAAGGATTGCCCTTGGAAGTGAATAATGACTGGCCCATCTGTAGTGCTTGTTACAGTTACATTATTTAATGAGAATTATGTGTGCATTATTATTATTATTATTATTATTATTATTATTATTATTATTATTATTATTATTATTATTTTATTTTTATTATTATTATTATTATTATTATTATTATTATTATTATTATTATTATTAATTAGCAGACGGCCTTATGACTTATGAGGATGACGTACAATTGTTACAAAATCAAAGTACAAAGTATCACATTTCAGAATATCACATTACAGTACATCGCATTACAGATAAGAGCAGTAGCAAAAGATCAAAATCAAATAAGACCAAAAAATAGAGAATCAAGTAAATAATTGCATATAAGAGCGTGTTCGACTAAGAGCAGGTAACTTATAATAAACTATTTACTTATACATATATAGACCATTATGAGCACGTAGTAAGTACAATGAATGGATGAGAATGATTTTAAATAAGAGCAATTATAAAAAAAACGTGAGTACGGATACAAATACAAGATACAGTGAATAGTTATAATTAAGAGCAGTAGTAGAATACAGCAAGGCATGGAGCAGTTCAGTGCAAGTACAAGCTGATGCCAGTACTGGTACAATCAGGTGCCATATAGTCCAGTATAGTTGAGAGTTGTGAGGTTTGAATAAATCTTGTCACAAATGCACAATCAGGATTAAAACCCAATCATCCAAGTGCTTTACTCAAATTCAAGAATGACTTGTTTTTAGCTGAGGAAACCCGATTGCGATGGGTTATTGACTGAACTAAAACATTTGATTAAAAGGGGTCTGATTCAATTTACTTGTGATTCTATTAAGAGGTTCACTGTACAAACATTACTGGGATCATGTGTTGGGTATCCGCAGCCATTGCCTTAATGGGACGCTGGAAAACAAAGGGTTAAATAGGCTACTGCATTATACTTCATAGTAACATTAACATTATTGGGCTTTCCTATACAATTCCATTACTTCTCTTTGCTGTTGCCCGTTCTCCTTTAATACATCCCTCTACACCTACCTGCTCCTTCTCACACTGTCTGACACACCTGCAGTTTCTATTATGATAATGATATCGGTTGTCAGTAGATTTCATCTATTCTGTTGTGTCACTGCTGATATGTGTTTTCTGCCATCAGTTAGCTGTTGACGTTATTTATGCATCAGTTTTACCATGTTACGGAGAGCATTTGCGTGATTTATATGCATACTTGATGCAGCTTTTATAACACACTGACTTCGCAACTGCGTATTTCTGGCGGACTGAGGCAGAATGGTGGCTTTTAAACTGATATGGTTTGGTGTCATTCTTAAATTGATGCAGTTACACCCCTATATTCATTTAGGTGGTTTCTCTTTGTACAGTAAGGGTCTTGATCAGGATTAATAGCTGCAGTATTTTTTTAAACTGAAATACAGTAATAAGGACACACCCAATGTTATTTTTTGCTGTGACGGACCCAGCAGATGTCATTTTTTGTTATGACACGTCATAAGCAGTAAGCACAAATAACATGTTTTTATTTATATATGTTTTCACACAAGCGTATATTTAAGCATTATAAAATGGGTCTTTTAAATACTCTATCCTGATTTGTCAAAACAGGTCACATGGGGGTGTTGCTATTACAGCACTTATTTTCAAAAAGGGGCAAATCACTGGTAGCTATCCATATGCTTACTAGAATTTTAAAAACCAAAACAAAACAATAAAACAGCAACCATTTAACTGTGTTAAAAATAACAAACCAGATTTATGTAAATGTTGACCTTTTGGGATACCGAAGTGTACTTGAGAATTTGAATGAGCCTGAAAATCGGACAACATTGACTCAAGTAGTAGGGGAAAAAAAGCAAAAGTATTCAAATCAATTAAAAACTCACCATTCTGATCACTCTGCACCTTCTCCCTGAACTCTGCCAGAACTACAGTTTCATTCTCATTCTGAAAATGCAGTTTAAAAAAAAAAAAAAAAAAAGATCCCAAACTTGAAGCTTTAAAAAAAAGGTTCGGATATATATATATATATATATATATATATATATATATATATATATATATATATATATATATATTGGTTAGTTAATTAACCATTTTATAAGCGCAATAAGACACTTCAGGGTGTGTGATATACTCTAATATCACCACACACTGCGCGGTTGAAGCAGCTTGGCTTTGCCTTGTATTATTACTTGTGATATATTAGAGTATCAGAGCATATCATGTGATATATTAGAGTATATCACACACCCTGATGTTCCTTATTGCTTACATAGTGCCCGTGTGGTAGTTGACCATAACTGGAGTTACGCCTCCCCACTAGAAGGCGAGGGTGCTAACAGTAGTCAAATAGGTTTTTCAGTTTTTCTGACAGCATCGGTAGACATCTCCGAGGTGCTAGCATTATTTACCCAGAAGTTTTGACTTACCCATTCTTCAATTAACACATTATTAAAAAGGATGAAATCTACTGAAAACAGCCTTTTATTACAAATAAAACTGGTGGAGTGATAGTGTTTGATTTGTTTTTGTGATGCGGTTACAAGCATTCTCAGAGCACATTTAGGGATTATATCATAAGAACATAAGAAAGTTTACAAATGAGAGGAGGCCATTCAGCCCATCTTGCTTGTTTGGTTGTGAGTAGCTTATTGATCCCAGAATCTCATCAAGCAGCATCTTGAAGGATCCCAGGGTGTCAGCTTCAACAACATTACTGGGGAGTTGGTTCCAGACTCCCACAATTCTCTGTGTAAAAAAGTGCCTCCTATTTTCTGTTCTGAATGCCCCATTTATCTAATCTCCATTTGTGACCCCTGGTCCTTGTTTCTTTTTTCCCGTCGAAAAAGTCCCCTTGGTCGACATTGTCAATACCTTTTAGAATTTTGAATGCTTGAAACAGATTGCCACGTAGTCTTCTTTGTTCAAGATCTTTGAATAGATTAAATTATTTTAGCCTGCCTGCATGGACGAACACATGTTAAAAAATAAATATACCAAGAACCACATTTGCATATGACCTCAATCAACCAGTATTGCTGTAGCTGTCTCAGTAGTTATCATAACTTTCTAATGGCTTTAGACATTGGCAGTTCACTTAACTACAGAAATGCTGTCAGAAATGATCAATGAATATATGTGTAACTAAAATAGAAATACAGGTAAGCAGTGGGGAGCATGTGGGCTTGCAATGAAGTTTAATCTTAGGTTAACACAGATTTGCTGTGTGAAAATACACCATCAGGCTTAAACATATTGGAACAGGCATTACTAGTGGGATGGATCACATAGTTCCTCGTGATTTAGGCCTTTGTAGCACATCTTTCACATACTTCCTGTCACATACATTACACAAGTCTGCAGGTGTGATATGTTGTAACATTGGGTAGAATAATATTTCACTGAATAAGGAGTCCAGACATGTAATTTGCAAAGAGGCCTTGGTTTATTTACATTACACATTCTGTTACCCTGTCCTCACAATCGGTTAGTCAGGTACAGCAACCCACTGTATAGTACAGATCGTGAATTGAACAAAATATTAAGGATTTTTGAGAACCAAAGTGATATGTTTCAGGAAAGGTGAGGAAAACCATCATTATCACGCATGTTGGTTTCAAATTTGGGGGAAACACTTTTTTTTTTTTTTTTAAATTATTATTGTCACTAATGGTTGATTGCAACCCACTGCTTGGAGTGGCGGTGTTTTCGTTTTGTTTGTAATGTTGCACAGGCACTTAAATAGATCAATTGGCCACAAACTGACAGACCATCCACAACTGAAACTCATCCAGCCATTAACAGGTTTACCTACCCTCTATAAACTGCTACTTTGATACACCATGCCCGAGAGATGTGAAGCTACAGGAAGGAGTTCGGGGGACCTAGGGACCTAGGAACTGTTGCGGGGATCCGGGAACTGTTGTGGGGATCCACAAACCGCAGAGAAGGTTTGGAGTCGGCCAAGACCAGATGGGAGATGAAAAGAAGGACCTGTGAATGGAGAGCCGAATACATACATGATATATGGGAAGTACTCATTTTTTTTGGAAGTTTCAGCTTGTAAACAATGTGTGGAAGAATTAGTGGTTAATGTATAAGCACATGTTTTGCTGGGCTTAAAACAGTTCTGTGCTTGCTACACTTAAACTAATAGTTTAGGGGGAAGTGTAATCTACGTGATTGGATTAACCACATTACAGAGGGCTATGGATATTTGAAATAATAGCACATAGAATAACAGAAGGCAGAGCTAAATCTTAATCTAGTTAATCCAATTGGATATTTTCTGTATACTTTTGGGAACACAACTGTTTTTGTTCTGGGACCTTTGAAAACCTTGTATTAATGAAATAGACTCGACATCCTGTGGGTGTTTATGGTCGGGCTGCAGGTTCAGGGCTGCATATTAAAATCCGATTCTCTGTCGTTTTGGGCGATTGTTTCCGCAGGTACCCAGACCAAGGGTTTTGTGGGATATCTGAAAGGACTTCGAGATGATTGTGCAAGGAGACAAATTCAATACGCGGTACACCAGCCCCTTGGTTCTAACAGGTGCCTGCGAGTTTTGGGGGACCAGCGGCTGACGGACAGGGGGTCCGTTTCGACCCTGGATAATCTGCGAGGCTGTCTCTGGGTTCATGGAGGACCGTGAGTGAACATTTGTGACTGTCCTGTTTACATATGTTGAGTATATTATATGATTGATTATTGTGTTGCTAATTAGTCATTTGTTTCCCTATATTTGGTGTATTGTACAACAGATTAATGTGCTAGTCATGTGGTTTACATGCATTATACTTATCTTTAACTGGAGGCTTGAATTATGTGGTACATGTGACCCTGTGATTCGTAGAAAGAATTAATTGTGCGAACATAGTGTACTATCCTTATACAAGTATTTAACCATTATTTTCTACATTATTTTCTCTGTTGCTATCTATCCAACTGTAAGATGTATGTGTGTAAATAATGATGTAATAAAGACATCTGAGTTTTACTACCCTGGTTTGTGGTCCTTGGGTTATCATCTGGGGGTCGGGGTGAGCAGCACAGAATATAAAGTACCTGAAGAGAGATAAAAATTGAAATTAAGAGCCAAGCTGTTTGGATTTCCCTCGTTGTCACCTGGTTGTCTCTTGATCAGTTCAGTGCGTATTGGCCCGTGACATTTTTCATAAATATAGCAAGCACAGGAATTAGAAATGACCATAAATGTATGACAGATCTAATATCAAGAGGGTATAATTTTAAAAGTAATCCCAAAAGAACCTAACAGCAGCGTTCATGTAAATGAATTCATCCACCAGCCTGGTTTCAGAGTCAAATAAAAGAGGATATTTCTGCATGTAATTCACCCCCTCTGTAATCATTTTACGGTACTACAGGGGTCCCCAATCCCCTATTTGGGAACATCGTCTTTAAGTACAATCAGATAGACGTTGTCTTGATTTTTAGATTATTCCAGTAATTCATTTGTACAGTACATTAAATGACATTCCTTTGTAGATTTAATGTTTCAATAGTTTTTTTTTTCCAAGTTTCACATACATTGTTCATTACCTCATGCACAATAACATTAAGAAAACTTTGACAACCATTATTATAATAATTAAAAGCCAATCTTATTTGTACTGCAAGGCCACCAAATGCATTTACCAACTGGCAGTTGTGTCTCTTCATAATTGCAGTGTATAATCAGAGGCACAGACATCAACATGCATGTATTTAAAACAATAGCATTACCTCATTGTTCAAGGTTTCTTCATTAATTCAGAGCCTGTATTTGTTTGCAATTTAGAAACACAAGGCATCTGCTGTGCTTTGTGAAACATCAAACGGTTGGCAAACACAAAACCCATTACATTTACATGCATTTTGAATCTTATGTCTAATAACTCTGCTAATGAATTGAAGCAGTTTGAAAATAAAGGGCCAGCATGAACAGTAGAATGCTGTTTTAAAAATATTTCCATGCTTGTTCTCAGTCAGTAGAACTGAGTGCGTAATGAAAATGCATAGTGTAGTGCACTTTAGAGCCAGTTAATAACCAGACTGGCTTTCATCTTGCTGTTTCATGCAAGGTGGCTTCTTTCTCTGGCTCACTTGTGGCATGTAAATGCTTTCTGGATTTGATCTCTTTACCTGCTTAAGAGCCCATGAAAATGTGCTATCTGTTTTACGAACTATGATTTTTTAATGAGAAATTAGCACACCTGAGATCTACTCTGGGACATTTCCAAACCGTTTAATATGCAAACTTGAATTTGCATATCTGAGTTGAATTATGGAAATATATGATTCCATTAATGTGTCCTTTTGAACTACTTCTTAGGTTCATTTAAAAGTTCAAAGGAGAAAAGAAGGTACGGTACCACCAAAAAAATTAAAAAAATCGATTCATTAAAAATATACAGGGACTGGAAATAACATATTGTAATGGATCTTCTCTTATTGGCTGTATTTTAATAGGATACATACTTACCTCTTAACTACAGACCTTGCTCTAGTTAAATGGTAAAACATAAGTCTTTGAACCATCCGCTTCCAGGCCTTGTGTGAGGCATGCTTAGCGGCAGATGGTGTAGCAGGAAGGCGTCAATCAGTCAGGAGGGATCTGAACAGAACTTAAAATCCAACTATTTACAGGAGAAAAAAGAACAAACCGATTACTAAGGTAATAATCTTTTTCCTTCCACAGGCTTTCCAGAAAACACACTTTCCTCTAGCCTCTCTATATGAGACTGAGCTAATCAGTGGCTTTTATAAAGTTGTACTCAGTTAACCCCTTCCCAAGGGCCATACTAACTAGGAATAATTGAATTGAAGTGAAAGTAGTTTTTGTATCTATTTAACTTCACTGTTAGTAATGTACTGTTTAGGTATTGTATTAATTTATTTGATTGATTAACCTATTAAGTTTGACCTGTTCTCAGAGCAATAAAAAGGAATCTAGCAAAACACCTGCTTTTTGTCTCCAGCTTATTATCAGAAGAGCCTGGGGATTAAGATCCAGTACAGAGTTGAGAATTAGAAAAAGTGTGTGTTTATTATAGAAATAAATGAAAGAAATGTAGAAGTGCATGTGTCAATATTTTCTTTATTTTTCATATGATATACTTAATATTTTTAGGAACAATTAGCAGTGGGGCCACAAAAGTGTTGGTGGACACACTCTGAGGGTACCCACATCTTTTTGGGGGGAACCAGTGGTCTAGCGTTTATTGACATTTAAAAAATAAAAAAAACAGCCAGAACTGCATATTAGTTTATAGACAATAGTTATATTAAATGTTCGTACCAGTGATGGGAGTGGCTGCATTCTCCAACATATATTGTCTCTATTTAATTTAATTGGCTGAGATGCCAATTAATTTTAATGTGGAGCACACACTCTATTTTGGTGAGTTAAACATCATATTCTAATGCTGTTGCCATAGAATTTGTAAACCTAGTCCATAATTTAAACCGCATACATACATGACAGTTTGATTTAATGTAGTCATAGAGCATGAAAATAATGTTGTTGCTATATTTTCATTTATTTACTTAGTCTATTCCAAGGTCTGTGAAGAAAAATATAAATTAAACTCAAGCAATTGGTTTAAGCAAAGATTTTCCATAAAGTTCACTCCTGTCTAGTTGTAATAGTTAAAAACAAATTGTGCACCTTAGTCATTTTTGTCTACCATGTATGCAGAAAAAATGAAATTCAGAAACAAACAAATCAGTCTGAATTTATATTTGAAATATTGCTTTCTAAATGCTGGGTCACCTTGATTCAAATGTAATTTTTCTTTCATTTCTGCTAAGCTTTAGTGATGATAATGCTTCTAATGCTTTTCTTCCCATGCCCTCCTAGCTCTAGATACACTATCCCATGTGACCTCTTGTTACATTCTCCTTAAGGGCAACTACAAAACAATCTATAGCCAAGTGCCCTTGCGTGCACAACTAAGTCTGAAGTCTGGCATGTAACACATTGTTTTGTTTAACTAAATGTCATCTGCAAATGCTCTGATGTGAACTATCTTTAATATCCTTAGCCTTAAGGTTTGCACAAGGTCTATCTAAAATAAATATTATATGGCAGACCTTATTGTAACAGCAGTAACATTTGTCTTTACAGACCGCATACAAAGAGAATTATGTTATTCGTTTGAAAGAAGTGTACAATTATATTCATATGTGTTTGGTCGTCAGAGTCCACAGCAGTAGCATGTTAGAGCAAGTAAGAACAGTGCTCAAAGGTAATCTCTCTGAGTCCTGACTCATTGGTGCCCTGTTTGAACAACTTAGGGATGTTAACACAGAAAAACTTTGCCAAGTTTGGGTACGAATACTTCATTTCTTCTGAAACACTAGCAAAACTTTCACCATCATCAACATTCCTTTGAAAATTAAGTGAGTCTGCGAAACAGAATGGCCTAGGATTACATTTTAATTATGACTGTGCGCATTTCTAAATGACAACGCTGCATACAAACTAGACTGGGTTTCCGAAAGCAAGCATCGAGATCATACGGATATAAACAGGAGCTCGTTGGAGCAGACTCGGCTAGCTGCTTGAAAATGTGAAGTTTGATGACACTTGTCTTTTAAAGGTTCGTGACAGGATGAGTAAGCCGAGTGGCTTGAATCTCCCCTGAGATGCAGGAAGTACGAAATAAGAAATATTAAGAAGTAAAATAGAAACAGCTTGGACCTGTAACACTTTATATTGGAACCAGAGTGTAGTGTTCCTCTAAGTAGGACACCATGGTTAGATGGATAGCACACAGACTTTGGAAGGCAACCTTTATTTTTGGTGGGATTTTGAAAAGTGTTTATCTGTTGTCTATAAGTCTGTACGAAGTACCAGTTACCATTGATGGTATCACCGGTGCTTTCTCATTTATTGAAATATCTGTGATTTGTGTGTAAATAAACCATGGGTGTCTGAGCACCTTTTCAAATACAATCTCCGTCTCATCTCTATCAACTTCAACAAAACTTGTCATGAGCGGAAACAAGCATTTATCCAAACCAACAATAACGGAAAAGACGAGGTACAGGGCTGGAGCATACAAACATTATATTCTATAATTACAATGAATGACCACCAGAAGTTAGGGTTTTCTTCGACCATTGGGTGCCCCTGTAGGAAACTTCTGGGAAAGTCACATCAGTAGTCAGAAAACAAAATATCAAAGGTATTAATGAATGAGTAATGAATCTCAGCATACAGGTTAAGAGCCCAATAACGCTATGTGGAGCATCTTTATATTAGTTATTAGCTAATGTAGTGTACTGTATACAACTATTTTGAGGGAAAATAAATAAATCAACTGCAGCAGTAATTAGTACCAATGGCAACAAACAGATGATCTTAAAAAAAGGAAGAAACTTTGTCCTCGATATTGGAAGAGGTCTTGGAGACTTAACATCCTCAGGTAAATTATCCCGTGACAAAGATAGCCAATAGTACTAAACTCAGCAAACTCGCGTACTAAAATCAGAAATATTACAGACCTAAACTGTGCCTGTATGTATTGTTTTTTTTCCTTTCTCATGAATGTGTACTTGACATGCATACAATAGGGGTGTCATTAGCCCAAAAAATGGGAGCACATGGCAGATAGTTCAGTGAAGGCGGTTTGCAAAGCTTTAACAGAGTGTGAGTGAGTGTGTCAGAGAGAGAATAAGTAAAAGACACAACTGTGGGATAGCTGTAGCTTTGGTGTTGTTTTATGTGTTATATGTTTTGGTGTAAGGTTTTTGTTCAATTCTTTGATTTCTTCCTGTGTTTTGATTTGTTTATTTGTGAATAAAGTGCGCCATGGCACTTTAAACTAAAGTTCTGTGTCTGGGTTTGCAATTTCTGCTGCTGACCAGCCTTGACTGCCCGCCACTATGCCACAGGCCGCTAGGTGTTCAACTGTTTACTGTACTTGTTTAGCTGTTTACTCCTTGTTATCGGAGTATGGACTATCTCTTGACGTTGACAGAATTGCTGTACATTTATACTTCAAAACTATTAAGGAGAAGATCATTCAGTGCCATTCTGTGTTTAAATGAAATTAGGCTTTAAAAGAAACAGAACTCCAGATAAAGCTGATGTTCTTTGCATCCAAGTGCAAAATGAATATACCTCGGATTGCTTGGGCTTATTGTACCATCGGCCTTGTCCACAACTCTGCCGAAATGAATCATTATCTTTTGTTGGCGAGCACAATAGAACAGAGGGTCTGTTATATGTATGTAACAGCCACACACAATATCTGTAAACAGCCGGTCTAATTGAAACACAGAGCAAACCTACCACTTTGTAATGATGGAACATATGAATAGAAGAATAAAAAACTGTTACCAATGGCTGGCTGTGCATTGTTACTGTGGAGTTGCTGCCAGCTTCTACCATCGCTAGACCTGAGTTGAAGCGAACACCCACCATGTTGAATGATTGTGGGATTATTTTCTCTCATTGTGTCTGTCAATAATTCAATATGAACCAACCCACTTCAGCTTGTAATTAGTTTTGTAATAAAGCAAAGTAAAAATAAAAACCTGGTATTGGACATGGATTTATAAAGCTTTCGTTGTGGTGTCTAGTACAGAGTTGATTTGGTCCAACTGGACAAATTATTTTGTAATCAATAATAATGTTTGAAAACTAACTTATTCACAGATAATAATAATATCAATCAATCTATATTTAATATAGCACCTTTCGCAAAAAATTGCCACAAAGCGCTTTACGTGGACAAAACAGTATATTGACAGCTGTAAAAGGATTAACAGTAAGCAGTAAAAAGCAGAGAATACAATAACAGCAGTAATACAATGAAACAGTCAAAACATAAGAATAAAAGAAACAAAAACACAATCATTTTAGGATAAATAAAGATTATAAAAATGTGTCTTTAGTCTGGTTTTAAAAGCTGCAACAGTTGGTGCTTCCCTTCCAGAACTAGGCAGATCATTCCATAGTTTAGGGGCCTGTAGCTGAAGGCTCTGCCACCTGTATTCTTTTCTAAAATGTTAGGAATAGTAAGTAACCCAGCATCCTGGGATTGGAGTGGCTATCTAGGAACATATGGGATTAAAAGATCCTTTAAATATGACTGCACCATCCTGTGATAAAATCAATCCTGACTCATAGAGGAAGCCTGTGTAGGGCTGCTAACACAGGCATAATGTGATCATGCTTTTTTGTTTTTGTAAAAACCCTGGCAGCATCATTTTGCACAAGCTGCAATCAGGATAAAACATAGCTTGGAATACCAGAAAACAGGGCATTGCAATAATCAATTCTAGATGTTACAAAAGCATGCATCACTCTCTCTGCATCTTGTAGCGAAACAGAACGCCTTATTTTAGCAATATTTCTAACGTGAAAAAAGTTGCATTAGTTACATTCCTAATATGAGGTTTGAATGAAAGATCTGGGTCAAAGATTACACCCAGATTTCTAATTTCAACCTTCAGTGCAAAAGGAAAGAGGTCTTCTGTAGAAGCACATAGATTTGTTTTGTCTAGTTGATTTTTTTTTATCCCAACAACATTACCTCTGTTTTATCTGAGTTTAACATTAAAAAGTTTGACATCCATTACTTAATCAGCAAAACATGTAGTCAGTATATTTGCAGATGTGGAGTATTAATAAAGGTGTCTGCTAAATAATAATAATAATAATAATAATAATATGCAGAAACATGGTGTGTTGTAGCTCATTTTGAAGGGCATTTGTCTGAGAAATTGTAGTTGCACCTGTTGCATAATGTTTTGTGGTATTTTTGTGGTCAAAAAGTCATATCAACATTATGCATATTGATAGTTTATGAGGAACATTGTTGTACCGGATGGGATTCATGAATTTGCCACTAGAGGGGCAGGTAATGTGAATGTCTATATAAATTAATATGACGCGTTTCGTTTTTATTATGGATGTGGTCCAAGTTAGACTAAATCTGTGCATTGAATCAATGTATTTAAGTGGTCTAGCATAATTGAATACTCAGACCGTGAATTGTGTCTGCTTCAGGCCCCGTGGGTGTCTGCACTGTCTGTCTCGGCTGCCCTGCGATGTTTGATTAGTCATACCGTCTCGGTCATTGCTGCACTCGCTCGTTTGCTTGCAGGGGATAAAGACGAAATGCGCCTTTTTATCCCACCTTTCATTTGATATATTTAAGCATATATTGTGTTTGAAATACGCATCACCCCATTTGTTAATGATACGTCTGGTTTGACTTTTGATTTGCCTGTATTGTCATTGAGATCAATTCCTAGTTCTGCACGGGGGCGGATCGCTGCTTCACACTGGTCAGTGTCTTCTCGGCTTGGTTCAACCAGGTATCTCACAACCTCACAGGATAGCCAGTGGTGTACTTTTTGACGATTTTGTAGGTGGTAATATAGCCCCGGAATATTTAAATTGTTTCTTAGTGTTCTACGTGCCATAACGGTGTTGAGTTTATTTGGGGGCATTTTGCGTCTGTGATAAGAAGCAGACCATGAGGCCAGGTAAAAATAGGGAGACTGAAATTTCCAATTCATAGTCAATCAAAATTGTTCGACAGTGATTCATTTATAACAGGAGTTCCCAGTATTTTACCAAAATATAATGGTCAACTATAAACACATAAATGGCGCCGTTTCATCATACTGTGATGTTCATTCCATTCCATGTGCCAGATTTCCCTATTATCACATTTCTATGAACCACATAACCCGGGTACATGCTCGAGTTGTCCCCCCAAACCTCCATTTCCATGTTTTTAAATTACTCGAGTTGGCTCACAATTCGGGCGGGAGCCCAAATTCTCTAGTCTGATTTCACTCCTCAGGCTGGCCTAAACGTCAATCAAAAATGTTGTAGGGGGTGGGAACGTACCGTATAACGGGACATTTTGGCTGGTATTAAATTCTGCGGATTTGCTACCTTGGAGAATTTTGATGATGTTTCACTTTGCACAGACAAAGAAAAATGCAACACCGTTTTGCATTTATACTTTTAATTCCAAAAAGATTCAAATAAATGTTTACTTAATGAAATGTCTCCTAAAACAGTATCTCATTTACAGTAACTCGTTATACTAGCATCTACAATGTCACTGCAGCAACTTGGAGAACAAAAAAGGTCTTCTAAATCAGTTAGACTAGCAAGCACTGGTAAAATCATCTCCATTTTATATGTCATATTAGCATTTGATATGGCATCAGTACGGTTAAACAGGTTATGTTTCATCGGTGCAAATCAAGTGGTACATCATTATCAACTTATTGGTCTTCTATTGAGGCCTTACTACAGGATGAAGGGTCCCCACCACACTACGGGCCGAACCATTATGCCTATTAGACCCACCTTGACGAGGGAGAATAACCAGAGCACACCCCTACCCCCAGAGTGAGAGCCCCCACCCCCAACCGGAGCCGACAACAGGAGAGGATATGCTGGAGATGTGGGCAGTCCGGACACTTGATGGCTAACTGCCGCCACTTAGAACCTAATGCAGTGACCCCCCCCCCCCCCCCCCCCCCACAGACCAGTGGGAAACGGGACCGGGCCCATGTAGGAGGGGAGTCACAGACCCTTCAGCTCAACTCCCTTGCCACCCCTTACCAACCCCCAGAGACAGTCGTGGTTAAAATTGGGACAACTGATCACCAACCCACTTAAGTGTATACTTTGGTTAAGTGTAGCAAAAGAGCAGTCAAGTCCAGTCGCTCTATATTCACTCTTAGGTATAGGTTTGCTTCAGGGAACAATGCTTAAATCCATTCATCTAGTGTGTTTCCAATATTTGTTTGGAATCCAAATAAAAAATTGTGTTCATGCTCTACCCCACTATGAAGACATGATATCAGTGGCTTGGTCAATCAAGTACAATATATTTAAAATTATGCCCACGGAAGGTTTTCTGGGTCACCCAAACTGACACAGACCTGTGGCGACACCAGGCTTTTCTGACTGCTGGATGATGTAATTCACAGTGGATTTGAGATTAGGTCTGGAGGCTATTGCAAACCGAACATTGCCACCTCAAATTTACTAAAGGACCAGCTGATTCTGTTTGACTTCATTGAACTGAAGTAAGACTAATGGAGGGGCTGGTGTGTTGGCTAAACTCTGCCTTACTAGTTGGCTTGCCCTGTGGAAGGTTACAAGTTAAAATGTTCACCCTTACATCAAAGATCTTTAATGGGCTTAGAAGTCAGCGACAGGGAAAGGAGATATGACAAATTCATTATAAGTCTTTGCATTTTTCTCATGTATATCTGGGACATGCGTTTCAGGGATCCTATAGCTACCCTAGCCTTATATTTCCTAACAGGGGTCACTAAAGAACGCTGTATCAGTGTCCAGCAACACTACACTTCACCATGATGGCGATGGGTACTTTCAAGATGATAATGCACCATACATCCCCATGCTAGACTTGTGTGTAAAAGTTTTGAGGAGCATGACAGAGACGGCAAAGACGGCCGGAGTGGGTGGTGTCAGACCAGAGCCAGGAAGTAACACACAGACAGAGACTTGGGGTTTTTGGTGAGGCTGAGCGCATGATCGCGCTCAGCATTTAATAATTAACAGACAGAACAGAAAATAAAAGGTTGGAACACAAAACAGGACACGGCACTATACGCCAAAATAAATAGACAAACAAAACGTACTAAAACACTTAAACAGACAGACGAACAAACACGGTGAGTGAAAAACACTTATATTTACGCTTTACTTGGTTTTACTTTCTCCTTCTCTCTCTCCCGTTCTCCACTCACCGAACACCCAACCCCGAGTGACAGAAATGTGCATCTATATATACTGTTGTGCTGGGATTCAATTACTAATTAATTACTCACTTGAATCCCAGCACGTGAATTAGTTAAGTGTACTCCCGTGACCACACATTACATTTTACCAGCACGTGAAGTGATTTGTGCCCTCCTCGTGCCTAAATATAAATCTACATTTTTAAATACACGTGAAACACAGACCCGTTTATATCCCGTGTACCAATCTCTATACACCAACATTAACACATGCACGCAACATACAACATATAACACACAAATGCACACAGGGGCGGGGCACATTGCCACAGCATGTCTGAGATGAACTGGAACGTCACATTAATTACATTAAATATTATTGACTGAATGAATTAACATTCTTCAAGACACCTTCATTGTGGTGTCTATGACATGTCATGTAAAGACAGTGATCAGGACAAATGGTAGCCCAACCCGATATTAGGTACAGCTTCTAATAAAGTGTCCAATGAGTGTATATACATTAAAAGCTAGAAACAAGAAAACATGCTTGTCCTAAATACCCATTCACTGACACAGAAACACAATGATATCTATCCTCGGAGTCAGTCTGTCCATGTGCTCTATTCTTTGAGCAATATATATATACATATATATATATATATATATATATATATATATATATATATATATATTTTTTTTTTTTTTTTTTATTTGAATTATTAAATAAAGGGATATTGCTTTGCGGAAAAGAAGAAAAAAATGTATTTTCCCCTTCTTCTAAAGACTGAAGAATAAATAAAACAAACACACTTGAGAGCATCACACTTAACACACCTACCTGTAATGTTTATAGTTATTAGGAGTTCAATATTTTGTTGGATAATGTCTCAGATACAGTTGCTGTTTTGTCTTGTTGACGCTGGGATCACATGCCACTGAGGAAGAATCACATTCTTCTGCATTTATTTCCTGCTACAAATGTGCTTGTGTTTCTTAGCAACATGCAAAGACATACTGTCTACAGAAATCTGATCGAAAAACCTTTCTTCACTGTACAAAGAGTAAATAAAAAAAAATCATAAGTGGGTGTACATATAGATGGATAGATATTTACCTATACTTATATTGTATTCTAGGATACAATACAGGCACAATAAAATAATATTGGTCAACTTGGTGGAAAGGAAGTAGGGATATGGAGCAGAATGTTCTGGAAAAAAACCCACAACATTCACAATTTACAAGCGACAGGACACAAAAATGTCAAGTTTTATTATGAACATTTTATAAACAGTTAAGAGATACACATAATTATGTAATATGTGCTGATACTTATATTTTCTGAGGAATTGCCTTGAAGAATTGTTGGTACTTATTGTGCCAGTTTGAAAACAAGAAAAGTTAAGGTGAGGGAAGAGCAGCTTTTCTTGTTTACAGATCAGCACAATAAGTACGAACAATTACTACTGCTCTACCAAGGCTGTAAACTGACAATGAAAATAGGTTGCAAAACAAGCAAATGCAACTGATTCATCACGAAATGTGACCTTTCCACTGTGAAAACTGGGATACGTATTTCTTTGTAGAGTTTAAATCATAAATACAATCCCACAATGCACTGCAGATATGGTGCATTTCTATGGAAACTAAGTCAAGTGAAAACAAATGGATTTCATATAAAAAGCATGAAAGGTAAGACCAAAATATCACTTCTAGACTATAAATGAGTTTTATTTCATGTGATCATGACAGGCTCTATATTGCTCTATATTATCAATCCATAACAACCCTGTCAGATTGTTATGGATTGAGACTCAATAATTGTGTAAGCAAGGGGAACCGAGGGACCGTGTTTTGTGTAGAGTAATTAAAGTCTTATTCCATTTAGTTAATACTTAACTAAAAATGCATGTATATATATATATATATATATATATATATATATATATATATATATATATATATATATATATATATATATATACAGTATATATCTACATATATATATATATATATATATATATATATATATATATATATATGGTACACACATATTGTTTGAAAACACACACAAATAAAGTTCCAATTACAAAAGTAAAATTTAAAATAACCATGTAATTACAGTGTAATAACATGGTAATTACCAACAAACCCTGCTTTTATTTGGTAACAATGCATAATTACATGGAAATTGCTTTGTGAACAACATTACCTGGTGTAATTACAAAGTAAAGCCATGGTACAAGTCAACTAATACTATAATTACAGGAAACATTAGTTACTCACTTAATACAGGTGTTATTACAGGATTATGCATGCTGTAAAATCTAAAGTGCTAAGACTGTGTTAAGATATATTCGAAAACTATTTTTCAAAAGAAAGTATACTGGTATTTGATGGGAAGATTCAATTTTCAACTTTTCTTTAATTTCCAATGTACAATTCATCAAAAATAGTATTTTTTTTACCAAAATATTTGCAAAATAAGCTACATAAGCAATTCAATCTATCCCGTACCATTCAACTTATGAATCTGATTATTAGTATGTGTTCAACATAGCACAGCATAAACCCAAATTAGTTCTGGTGTCCACTTTAATTACATCCTGAGGATATGTCCCTATTACTTTCCCTTTTGTGGGTTCCTACTAATTGGGCCCGTCCTCTGGAATGTAATTGACTCTGGCACTTGTGTGCAGGGTTTGCTCGTTGCACACAACAACTAAAAATAAATTACTGACCAGTAAATTGGACAATTATGCTCAATTAGACGTGTCAACTAATGTGTAAATTAAATCTTAAAATGCAGCCATTTGATTAATTACCAACACTTTTAACCTCATTTTAGTTTATTTGTTTTGATTATATGTGTATATGATCCATCTGAAAATTAGCATACCATATGAAAGATAAATTATTCCAGTTTCCAATATTACACATTTATATGAAACATGAATTGTAGCCACTGTCATGCTTACTGTACTCGAGCTACAGTAATGTGCTTAATATAGCACTGAAGCTATTCTAGACACTAATATTGTATGCTTCAGTTAATCACAGGGTCTATTGTGTTTGGAGCGTCACAGCTAATGCAATATTGCATCACAAAAGAATAATTTGGATTCTCACTGGCAAGCTGTCTCTGGACTCACTGATATCTATATTTTGTATACATCCTTTTTTTAAAAGAAATGTTCAGTTGTGGCTAATGCTAGCATAACAATGTCCATTGTGCTTTGTTGCTATAAGCAGATCGGTCTGTATTAAGAAAAGCTCTAATTAGCTTCACTTTATAATGTCTCCATGAGAAAATATAAAGATAACAAAATGTATCACGGTGTCAGTCATATTGTTAAGCACAAGCAATGGAAATATAATGGAAATGTTATGAAAGATTATCCTAATTGTGTTCTTCATCACAACTTGAACTGTCTTTCTAGGTAAATGAGATATATGGTACAATACGTCAAATTCTGATATTGAATCTTTACAATGAAAATGCATGTATTGAGAAAGTTGCACCCAAACAGCCCCTTGCAGGACCAGCCTTGCACGTTTCATTCATAGAATATTAGCCACATTGATTCCTGAGAGAGCAACCTTTCTGCCAATTAGTTACCTCATTTGTAGCCTAAGGGTACGAGACCACAGGTCAAAATATTTACATTAATACATATCCATACTGATGTCTTGCAAATTAGGGTCCGGTAAAAACTACAGGAGACTTGCATTAGCGTGTGGCCATTAGCTGAGCTAAATGGTCATAAAGAATATCGACAGGACATGTTCAAAAATGAGACAGTAGGGTCAAGTCTGCTACACAGTTACTATATAGCTTTTTCAAGGACAAAGGGACAGCTTTCTTAATGCATCAGCATACTGTTAAGTGCATTGCAGGCCTACACAATGAGTTTATCAATCTCTATTGTTTCACCAAATGCCTTGAAAATCATCATTTGTGGGCGCTACAAATTATAATCAAAATTTTGCAAGATCCCAAATGTAAGTTTCCAGCTCAAGACTATAAAATACTTTTGAAACCTGCAGGATAAAGTGAAACAGAATAAGTGTGTTTTTAGCAGACAGAAATCTGTAACTGCTAGCTTGAATATCTTTAGGCAGTGAAGAGTCGGTGTCACACAGCCAAAGGAAGAACGTAGAAAAATCTTTAAAAAGTAATATGAAATTGTACTGGAGTTATATGCTCATAACGCTTATATAATGGTGCCAGACAAAATCCAGGCAGCAAAATTATATCCTAATTGCAGCTCACTGATGGTCTTCAAAAGGAAGACCAAAGGGATTAACAATAATCTAGGCGTGACATCACAAAAGAATTACAGTTCAACATGTGAACCTCTTGTATTTGGGGTTGAAAGTGCAATAAAGAACAAAAACCCAGGATGCAAAGGGTTAACCATGGTGTGGTTCAGAGTATAGATTCATCTTCCCCTTCCAATCTTCAATCAGCTTGCTATTTAAACCCCTAGTCAGACCCCTATCTTTTTCATTTTACTCCACCTTTCCTCCACATCACCACCTCTCCATCCCATCATGGAGGGTCAATAACACCAGACCTCACCTCCTGGAGGGTGGCTCTCGTCAAAACTGAGGGTGAACTCTGGCCAAATCCATCCAAACCACTCAAGTACAAAACCATTCAAGCACAACCATTTCTGACTCTTTACTCCTTCCCATTGAAATAGCCAAAGCCGCCCAAACTGCTTTAAAGAAACAGCTTGGGGGGGGGGAAGAACAGTAAAAAAAAAAAAAAAACTAAAAAAAGGACAAAAAGTTCCATTAATAAAACAACGTTTCAAAAAAAGTATGCCGTTAGTCTAGGTTTAAAAATGTCCACTGAACCAGAGGAGGAAGAAAATTACACAGTGTGGCGCGTAAAAGATGAAAGCCCCATCACCTAGAGTGTGGCACTTGGGCCTGCAGAAAGAGAGACACATAGCCTGATTCAGAAGCAAATGCAAGGCACATTTTCAGACAGGAATAAAATACCAGAATAAAATGTAAATTGAATGCATGTAAGTAGTTTCCTGGTTTATACTGTTACAATTGTCAAATTCCCCCCTTTAGTGTGCTTTGTCTTCACAATAATAGCTTTTTTCAGCAAAATAACTTTAAAACCACTGAAGAGATTTAAGGTAATTCAAAGTTGAAAAACCAAGGGGATGAAAAACATGTTGAACTAGCAAGTTGGCATGGGTAATAGGTAAAAGACAGGTATGAGAACTAATGGGAAATTGTGGTAGCTGATTCCCAATCCAGCAGCGTTAGATGTGTGTCAAAAAAAACAGGGTATGCATTTTCTATTATTAAATGTAGTAAATATACAAGCCTGAGGAGCAAAACAGTCAAATAACAATTGACTTTAGAGCCTGGAAGAAAACATGTTTTAACCTAAATGGATTTTAATATAATCACAAACATGAAATATAGTTTACTGCTGATGCACTTTTATATATTACACATCCTAGTGGATATTTTCCCAATATCTTGTACAAATCTGTTGATGGTAGACCTTTAATTTTTACCTGTGCTGTTGTGAATTAATGCATGTCCACCTGACATGACAATGTCCATTTGCATGAATTTCTGGGGTACCTTAACATATTAATATTACAATTCCCAGAACTGTTAATTGGTTGACTAATTATTTTTCTTGTTTGGCTTACCATCTTAGATTTTTGCTTTGATGCTTATTTTAATTGTTTTATTTTTTAATATCGTTTTGAAAAACATATTTTCTCAATTGTTGATCTAAATATAGAATATAAACTCAAATCTCTATTTCAGTTATAAACTTAATATTTTCATGGCCGGTTATGTATATTTGAAAGAGGCTGAAGAATAAAACATGCTACGTGGAGGTCAAATGATGCAGAATAAATAACTGACTCAGGAACCAAATGGAAAGTTATTGTGTGTGTGCTTTTGTATTCAATGCAGAAGAGATGAACAATTAGCCAGTTACAGTATATAACCAAAAATTAAATATATCATTTAGGAGTGCTGTTTCCGGTTAAAAATGTATACCATGGTCTAGAAAAATACAGTTGAATACAGTTTTGTTTTAAGTATAGTTTTAGAAAATTAAATGTATGAAACTATTTATTAAATATGAATTTGCATAACCATTAAAATATTACAAGGAGATTGCATAGCATATATCTGTTAAAAACAAGACAAATAAAATAAGTGTCTTCTACAAAACATTCCATGCACATAGAACACATTTCACATGGAAACGTGTTTAAACAAAAGAAAACGTTTGCTTACCTGTTTTAAGTGTATTCCAACACAGATCCCCTTAAACCACAAATGAATGATGCTTTCTACAAGATAACTCTACATTTAATAAGATCTGTTTGCCAGCATTATAAAGTCAAACTTTGCTTATCCTCCAAACATTGTCTCTGCTGATACTAACAGTTATTTATGTAATCTTCCTCTTTCAACTCTAATTACTGAATAGTTACTATGCAATTACACTAATTAGCAGTACATAAATGCTTAAAAATACAAAGCAGAAATACTGAAATAAAATGTTCAAGCATGACGAATTATTGTATTCCTATGCAAAAATATATTTAAAAGTCTACAGTCCATCATTAGTCCATCAATTTTGTATTAATTTAATATATAATGTAATAATCATTTTACCGTATCTTTTTTATCTGTTAGATTTGAACTAAGAATGCACAATTGTGTTTTTTTCTTAAAACATTACAGTATACAAATACATGTAAAGTACAACATCAACACCACTTCTATAGTGAAAAAAATATGCATTTTGCACAAACTGGTTTATTTAAACTGTTGCAGAATTAGTATTTATATTATCATTGTATAATAAGTGTTGCAAACTTTTCACTTGCTATTGTCAGTGCTGCTATTTTGGGTTTAAAGCATAAAAACAAATCATTACATCACTGTTAAACTAATAAACCGCAACTTATGGTAGATCGATATACATCGTTCAGTTTACAGTTGGTTGCAGTTGTGTACAAAGCAAAGTTACAAGTAATGCTAACTCCTTTGAAGATATATTTATTTAAAAAAAAATATGTGTGACCGATATTGGAATTAAACAAAATACACATGGTGTTCAGTGAAATTTAAAATACTTAAATCTATTTAAATACATTTATAGTTCTGTGACACTGAAAGAAATGTGCATGTCTAATACAATGCTTTATACAGTATTTATATTTCAAATGCTGTATAATAAAATTAATGACTTTTTAGTAGTTTATTTAATGTAATTTACATGTAATGTTGCGTACAAGAAATATCATTTATTGTCATCAATGCAACATTAGTTGTGACATTTTCTAAATCATTTTAAAATCCTGTCAGTGTATTATTATTTTTAATAAAATACATCATTCATATATAAGGTGAATGTTTGAAAATCAAATTGTCTTTCACATATGATCTCTCTCATTTATATATATATATATAGATATATGATTTACATCATTTATATAACAAAAAAACACCAAAGCAGCAGCACAAACTTACACAATGTATACATCATGAAAATGACCATACGTTTGATATCTCCAGCATGCTCACCACTTTACTACAAGGAAAAACTGATAAAGGCTGATTTATATGACTAGAAATGAAGGGCTGTCAGGAAAATGTAAAAGGTAATTTGAAAATTGGAAAAATCACTAAACCACACATTACAAATGGTCCTGCAGTTCGACTGTGGGTTTATTCATTAAATGCTTTGACAGTGATTAGTAATAGGTGGGTACATACATTACCATGCATTTCCAAATCATTTAAATGGCACTCTGAATAGAATCACATTTATTAGTTTGGTGTTTTATATATATATATATATATATACACACACACACACACACACACATACACACATACACACACACAGGGGTGTAGTGCTCTGGGGTCGAGTGTAACCTCCCCCCCCATCCATCAGTGGCTGATAACTCTGGCCCTTTTTTTTCAACCAGATACTAAATTAAACCGGCTGAGGTACATACCACTAATTTGAACAAAGTCCTGGACTGGAACAAACCCTTTCCAGCCTTGCAATTCCTAATGGAATCATTGTTTTAGGGGCTAGGATTTCACTATTTTTGCTCAAGAAAAACATTTGTGATCATTATAATTTGGACCAATGGTGATGGATATAGGAGAGAGGGGGTGTGTTTGGCCATGTGACTTTGTGTATGATTTGAAGGTACAGTATGTGTTCCTTGTATTATGCCTAAACTAACTGAACTTATTTTAACATTGATGTATTTAATTGTTAGTTATTTTGTTAAGAAAATGTTAAGTAGATGTATGTACACATAGCCTGTTTTATCACTTAAAAAAATATTTTGGTTATTTCCATTAAGTTTGAAAATGTGTGATTCCAAATGGAGTCAGTGGGCCTTTATTATGCACAATACCTGCTGCATGCAGTACTGTGCATCATATGACAACATTATCACATTACTTTTATTGTATGCATACATTTGATATTTAAATTGTTAGATAAAGGTTTTTATGACTCTATATATGTTGTTTTTTTAGTCATGAAATACTATATATTGTATAGTTGATAGATTTTGCCAGCAAATAGTCTAAAAATATACCAGGTATGTCTTTCAAATGTCAATTGACTTTCAACAATATCAATTTTATTGTTTAGATGACAGCAATACTGCAAGTGTGTTCAACAAGAAAGTGTATAAAAGATATATAGCCCTACCTGCAGGAGATCAGTCAGATGCAAGCATTGAGACAGACGAGGAAAGGGAAAAGCTTACTCCAGATTGAGAGAGGGACTGAAAGTGCATTTGAATGTCCAGATATTGGCTTCAGGTAAAAATAGATGAGGGAAAGGTTGGATCGTTGTCGTGGGAATGTCTAGTTGTTAGCGTGTCATTTATAACATATTTAAAAGCACAATACTTGCAAACAGCATTCAACTACCTGTAATTTTAGGCTACTTGAAAACAGAAATCGTTATGCACGTACTTTACATATTGTTAATGCTGTGCTCATTTTTGCACAGCATAGTCCTTTAATATAGTATCTTAGCTTAACTGTTTAGCTGTCACTCACTGAAGCTGATTTCACATGAAATCTACAGATTCCAGTTATTGACACTTCGCTTTTTAATTCCCGTACAAAGCTGATACTCTTCTATATCAAATATAGGCATATAGGCCTACATTGCTTTAATTGCGAATCTTGAGAACAAAAGGTGTTAAACGTATTGTAGTGTGCATGGGGGAAGGCAGCAGTAGGGCTGGTAGGTGACAATCACACACAAAGACATAAGCCCGATATACGCTTCTTGCAAGGTCCCGGGTTTGCGCCCGCCCTCCGCCTGTGTGTGGATTGCCTCGCCCTGTGTGATGCGCCTGCCTGCGAGAACCAAGATCGCTACAGTATATATATACGAACAACATTGAAATACTGTATATAATTTATATTTAGTATTGTACTTTGTGACAAACTATTGAAAACGCATATTTTCTTAATTGGTAAGATGTATGAAGTATGAAGGTAAGAAGTATTCTCTGTGGTTGCAAATACATTACATTTTGCTGTGGAATATATCGTTTTTGCATTAGGCGCCATGGTTGTTTTGATTGCCAGGATGGAGCCTGCTGGGGTCACGTGACTACAACCCTCTCACTTGCATTGTTTACATCACATGGATATGTTGGTTGTCCTCAGCATTATTCAAATGCTGGGGACAAAGTAGAAGGTACAGATCAGTACTAAACAGTACATTTCTAATAAGATAGTGGAAATTGTTGAAGCAACGAAAATATTATAGGAAGGTTGGTGTTTAATATGCGTTTCACTTAAAAAGGGTGCCCCGGCTTGTTAATTCCTGCCACCCGGTCAGATGCCAGTTCCCGGACTGTCTGGGTCACACCTCCATCCTTTTACAACAGGTATAATTCTCAGTGTTATTATGAACTAATTAATTTATCTGACAGAAAATTAAAAACTGTGGGGGATGTGCTAAATACATTTCAGAATAAAAGTCTACGTTAAATCATGTATCACAGCTCGATAATGATGTTTCCTGATTTAGTGAATAAAAAAGCAACCGTTCAAACAAACAAGGAACACCACATGAAGTTGAAAAAGGTAATATTTAGAAGGGTGCTCAAACTTTTGTTCACTAATGGTAGCTTCACAATAGAACACGAAAATAAATAGAAAAAAAACAAACACACCTGTAAATTGTTGTGTTGTCAAATACGTTACTGTTTACTGCACGCAAAATCGTCAATGATGTTTCCTTGTTTTTTTGTTGATCCGGGTTTTGACTCACATCAATAAATAAAATGCAGAGAAATAGTGAATGTTTTGGCATACAAATTCGTGGTAGATTTCTGTACATTATACTATTATAGAATTCTATACCCTTGATTCCACGCCGACACATCTGCATTTTTGTCAAAGATCGCTAGACGTGAACGATTGATGTTTCTAAACAGTATTTACATGTAAAAAAATAAATGAAAATGTGTTTTAAAAGATGAATTATGTTTTATAAGGTTACTTTAATCAAGGGTATCTAGACAATCAGTGGTGTTATGTGCCGTTTTATTTTGCCACAGAATTAGTTTTGTCTTGTTTACAATATTTGTTGCAATCTGCAGCAGAACTAAATGGTAGTGCTTGAGAACACAGCAAGGCTCAGCAATATCACGCATCCAGCGATCTTTGAAAAACTGTATCTGCAAAGACAGGGAATCATGTGGGCATACAGAATTCTATGGAGTACAGAAATCTGCCTAACACCGTCAGAACAATTTGATGTTGAGATACATGCCCCGGTTCGAATGTCAGTGAGTTTAGGTGCAAATCTGTGTATGTAAAAAAAAAAAAAAAGTTTGAGCCCTAGGCACATGCCTAGTTTGCCTATGCATTAATCAGGCCCTCAGCACAGTACATAAACACACCTTGACCTTGACCTTGACTACCGACATTAACTTTAACAGTGACACCCGTGATTACCCTTTTTATATGCCTTTGACCGGAGCATAATTAATCCTAACTTATTCAATTTAAGCATCCAGCCACATCCCCACATGTTTCTGCATGGAGGAATTTAACCCCCTCCATGCCAACCCCATATTCCCCAAACACACACACACAGGTTATACTGGCAGGGCTTCCACCCTGCCACAGGCATCCATATATCATTTAATATACAGCTCTGGAAAAAATTAAGAGACCACTACAAAATTATCAGTTTCTCTGGTTTTACTATTTATAGGTATGTGTTTGGGTAAAATGAACATTTTTGTTTTATTCTATAAACTACTGACAACATTTCTCCCAAATTCCAAATAAAAATATTGTCATTTAGAGCATTTATTTGCAGAAAATGACAACTGGTCAAAATAACAAAAAAGATGCAGTGTTGTTAGACCTCGAATAATGCAAAGAAAATAAGTTCATATTCATTTTTAAAGAACACAATACTAATGTTTTAACTTATTAAGAGTTCAGAATTCAATATTTGGTGGAATAACCCTGATTTTCAAGCACAGCTTTCATGCGTCTTGGCATGCTCTCCATCAGTCTTTCACATTGATGTTGGGTGACTTTATGCCACTCCTGGCGCAAAAATTCAAGCAGCTCGGCTTTGTTTGATGGCTTGTGACCATCCATCTTCCTCTTGATCACATTCCAGAGGTTTTCAATGGGGTTCAGGTCTGGAGATTGGGCTGGCCATGACAGGGTCTTGATCTGGTGGTCCTCCATCCACACCTTGATTGACCTGGCTGTGTGGCATGGAGCATTGTCCTGCTGGAAAAACCAATCCTCAGAGTTGGGGAACATTGTCAGAGCAGAAGGAAGCAAGTTTTCTTCCAGGACAACCTTAAATTAATGAACTACAATGTTCATTTATAAGATAAACAAAGTATATTTCAGCATATGCAAAGGATCAAGAAGAATACATGACAAAAATAATGCAGTCTGTCTATAAATATTCCATCACCCAATCAACAGATTATAGTCATTGTTTGTTGCTGTTGTTTTTTTAATGTATATGGTGAAACTGAAGACAAAACCGCACACCAATTTGCCACCGTACCGCAGGCATTTGTTTATTCATACCCAGAGCAAATTCTAGGCTGTCTGTGACAGTTTCCATTATTACTGCAAAACTATTTTTAAATACATCAGAGGTTTGTGACCCTATCACTGCTAAGTTTCCCATCTTGATGGAGTGTGCATCTCAGTTTTGAAAGCGTCAACAATTTCTGGCCGGCTGGCTACACACCACAGTGCACTCTATTTTCTTTCCAAAAAGGCCATGTCATTCTTATACAATGTAATCAGTGCCCACATACAGTAAAGCAACACTGCAGCTTTTCTGATCATTTTAATGAGGACCCCTGGCTATTCAGCCACTGAAGTATAATTGACTTGCTCTTCTCTTATTTTAATAATAGACAACTCCAACCTAGACCACGTTTATTTTGCTATAAGAAATGTCAGGAAAGATTGGAAGTTTCCTGTGTGTCCCCATTAAAACTGAAAACATGCCACCATGTCCTTTGCATGAGCTGCAGTCATTGGGTCCAGTGCTCATTATGCAGGGAGAAGATGCAAATCCAGGATTTACAACTTGTTTTTATCAGCTCCTGAGGAAAGAAAGACAAAATGCAACAAAAGGAATTACTTTACAGCATATTGTTTGATTTGTAGTCTTAGAAAACCTGACATCAAACCAAAAAGAGCTGCCTTAGCTTGTTATTATCATCATTCGTGCTACAACATTTCAGGATAAATATAATTCAAACTACTGTATGTTAATACAAAATGTATGTTCCCAATAATTATACAGTCCACCGCTACCAAAGCTAGGGGAACAAGCATACCTTTTTAATTGTTATTCATGAATCCTGAGTACTCCTGCCTACTTACTGTCTCCTTCAGATTCATAACAAATTACTGAAGTGGTTATCTAGAAAAAGCCCATCTTTAGTGCCATTTTTAGGCACTAGATATACGTACATCGCTATTAGTTTATGTATATGAATGAGTGGACTTAATGGTTAAGGAAATAATGGACTGGTTTTATATGCCACTTTTAAACTGGAATTGTTTATGACTAGCTAGAAGTATTCCTGTTACAATCTGTTTGAAAATTATTTCCTAAAGGTCTTAAAACAAACTACAGTTTTGTTCAGAAGACACAATACTGTTTTACCATTGTGCGCAAATAATATATAAGAAATTCATAAACATGTTTATGATAATCTCATAAAAAAATGTATCTGTTTCAGAAATGTTGTTATTTTCACACCTTTGAAACAGAGCTTTGTCACTAACGTTTTATTAGTGCACCTATTTGATATTATTACAACTCTGGAACTTGAGGAAATAATATTAACATACCATAATGTCACTGCATGCTGCAAGAAATGCAAGGCAAGCTCTATATTCTGCAGCTATTAATGAGATTTTCAGCTTGTCTTCTGTCTTCTGCTGAACTTTTTTTTTATCAGTCTTTGACTAATCATGGCATGTACTTTACCATTCAAGACAATCATTAAAGTAATTATTACAAGCTCTAGTAGTTGCAGGCAAATATTCAACTGGATAATTTTTTTTTTTCTTCAGTACAGGGGAAAAATTATGCTTTCACCAAATATTGCTGCTGCCCATATTATGACAGCGGTCAAACAGTATCACATTTTGTCTTGCGAATATTCAATATTAAAATAATGGTAAAGCTGACCAATCATAGAAAAGAGCTATATATTTTACATAAATGAGGTTAATGTACACATTATAGGCTTTACCTTGATCATTAAAATGATATGTTTGGGGGGGGGGGGGGGGGGGGGGTCACTGTTGTTTCTGAAATGATGTAGAGTAATTAAAATCATATTCTTGTGGTTGTCTGCCTCCCCAGATGAATGCACAGTTCCATTGGAATCCTTGCTAAATATATTTTTGTAATATTTGTACACATTTACAATGAACTATGCAGAACCGTAGCCATCGCCATTTGGAACTTGCAAGCTTGACCAAGCTTTAGAGGAAATGTGGCTCAGATATTTTCCAACAAAATGGCTGAAATATGTTGATACTGTATGTATCTTTCTGCAACTATAGCTGGACTTAAATGGTTTGATAACAAATCTACCATTGTGAATGCATGGATTTAAAAAAATATATATTAGAAAACAAAAAGTCAGACCTAGCTAGCTGAATTAATCAGCATGCTAGTAGATTATCTGGGCAGGTACGTTTCATGTAAAGATTTTCATTAAGGTTTAATAAATTAAAATCATGTAGTTGCCATGACAATTAATACTACATTTTAAAGCATATTGGTTCAAAACAACAACCCCCTAAATAGGTAATGCTGTTGTAATAAAATATACCTCTAAAATATCCTAAAAGTTGTTATTAAAAATGGATTAATGTCAATGTGTATTTTCTGTATTTCATAAATGAAATAATATGATATAGGGATTAGTGAGATTTTTTAATGATTTATCAGTAATCTACCAGCATTAGACTGAAATGGAAAACTGAAAGCACGTAAAACAATATTGCTTTATGTGAACGTCTCTGTCAAGCTGCATCGTATATGATATATTATGATGACTCATTAGAAATTGACATGTCTTTACTTTATTGATAATTGCAACCTCAGTATTTTGATACTATAAAAATAATTATTATTGTAAAGTAATGTACCAAATTCCCTTATTACTTACTTTCAAGATACATAATGTATTTTGTATACTATTTTAATATCTGTAGTATTACCATGTATTTCATAAGTTAAAGTAATTTCAATTTAATATGAGAATATAGAGGAATGCCACCATAGGTTGCAAAGAAATAATCAGTTTCTATTCTGGAGTTTCCAGTATTTCAGATATAAATATTACATATTTATCAAACTGTATTGCGGTTTTGTTATATGGATGTGTATACTACTCACGTGGGTGTTTTTTATATATATATATATATATATATATATATATATATATATATATATATATATATATATATATATATATATATATTTCAGTGGCCATTACATTTCAGTTTTCAATTCAGAGCTCCCCACACAAAAATAATGAATACAATCTATTGTTGTAAGTAACTGGTTCATTTTTATTATTATTATTTATTTCTTAGCAGACGCCCTTATCCAGGGCGACTTACAATTGTTACAAGATATCACATTATTTTTACATACAATTACCCATTTATACAGTTGGGTTTTTACTGAAGCAATCTAGGTAAAGTACCTTGCTCAAGGGTACAACAGCAGTGTCCCCCACTGGGGATTGAACCCACAACCCTCCGGTCAAGAGTCCAGAGCCCTAACCACTACTCCACACTGCTGCTTTGTGTGTTATTAACAGTATACAAGACGGTTCATCGTGGTTAACTCAAAAATAATGCATTTGTGAGTAAAGACGTAAACAACTTGTCCCTCTTCACTCAGTGATCGTTTTTACGTAGCAGTTAACTGTCTGAAACAATGTTGAAAACAAATCAGATGGAGTGTTTAGGCCTTAATGTCATAGCGTTAATGTCATACTAAATCTATACAGTCTCATTACATTTGAAAGCACCTTCCTATTTGATAACTTTGTGGTTAACCATTTCATGGTACGTTTACCTGATTTAATTCCCTGTGTATTCAAACATGTATTATCAAACATATTGGTATTGTGTTTATAGGTAGGGCTTCTGTTTTTCTGGTTTTATTAATTGTATTTTTCAGTGCTTAGTTTTTTTTTTAGCTATTTTCGAATAGATCGTTTTTTTTCAGGGCTTTCGTTTTTGATATACTGTATGAAATTAGTGTTTTCGGTTACTTTCCAAAATGCTTGAGCGTTTTTTTTTTCTGTCAAAATATGTATAGTAGTAACTCAACAGTACTTGCACACTTAAGTTGTACCTTCTTCCCTTTGCTGTCTTCCACAACGAAATCCCTATGGTCACGGGCACATTCTTCTGGGGTTTTTGTGTGTAGGCATTTTTTTACATTTCGCCACAATTCTGTTTTAAATCCTCCATATTTTAACTGTAATACAGCTTTAAATCCAGCTAACAAGCTTCCATTCTGATTGTAATCTTGTTTTAAATCTCGCAAACTGAGTCTCCAATAGAAATGTAGGAATGTGCTGTCACTCAGTAGTTGGGGCGGGTTTAAAGTATTTAGAACTAATCAATGATAGATGCAAATCAGGAAGGCGGGACATTGTCCAGTAGCACTTGCAAATGTATTTATTATTATTACTGTAGAAGGTTTTTCTTTTTTTAATGGGAAAAGGGTAAAGTCAATGTGAATTCATTAACCATTTCCACAGTTTTTCCGGTGTTTATTGGCTATCCACCGATTTCATTTTTTTTGTTTTGGAGGTGTTTTATCGGGTTTTATCGGTTAAAACCGAAAATCAGAATCCCTATTTATAGGTAACAAATAAGATTTCTATTTGATTTATTTTCCTTATAAGCACATATAGTATAAAAACAAAAATATCTTCAGAAAGGTAAAAGATAGATAAATGATTCTGAAGCAGAAACAAAACTTTCAACACTGATGAATGTGGACAACTGTAAAGGCTCTGTGCTGCTATTCTAATTATGTTATAATCCAATGCTTTCCTGAAATGGTTAAAAATGTCATAGTAAATAACATCACTTGTGTCATTCTTTTGACAGCTGCTGAATGATGTAGTGAACATTTTGGAGAATTTAGACTGAGGCATCGCATACATAGGCTGTGTCATGATCAATTTGGTCCGGGCTTCCAGAGAAGAATGTGAAGGAAGTCATATGGCAAAGAAGGTCCTCATAGAAGAATGTGCCTTGCACAAGAGAGTGTAAGAGACACATTTGTAAATGTATTTCACTATACATACCTGTTAAGGTGGATCGTTAATTCCTGTAGATTCATGCAACAGTTCCCATTTCATGGCAGGTTGTTAATTCAGTTACCAGACCATCTTGAGCTTACCCGTAGACTGATGCTCTTGGTGGAGTACATCAAGATTATTGGAGCCAAAGTCAAAGCTATTTCTTCTGCTCAGTTGGTTTTATTTTTGAAAATATATTTTCACTAATCTCCTGCTGTCCTTAACTCTGAAATACCAGATTGATGTATCACATACACTGGCTGACCACATCATTAGATCCACCATTTGCCCTGATCACAGCCTTGATGCAATGTGGCATTGAGTTCACATGTTCAATTCATTCATTAATATTTCATGCAATTGGTGCTAAGTATACGGAAAACCACAAGGCTATGTAATTCAATATGTTAACGTAACATTATTCAGCAGGTTTAATTTGACTTTATGTAGCACAATTAGTTCTATAGGGTGATGCAAAATGTTTGGCCATATGGTATGATTTTGGATTTTGCTTTTGCTTTTGGCATCTTTGTATTGAAAAGTTTTTACCTGATAAAGTAGATCCGTCCAATTAAAGAGATTAAGCAAATATATTTGTAAGTGTGCTTTACTAAAGCCAAGAATATCAAATGTGATAACCCTTCAAAGTTGCAGCACTTGGCTCTAAGTATGTTTTCCTAAAAGGAGAAGAACAACACATATTAAATACTGTTAGGTTGTTTTATTGTCAGACAGGCCAGTCACGGCATGACAAGGCAGTATGGCTACTTGCCCATGGTGTTAATTAAGGAAATGCTCAGTGCAGTTTCCCTACCAGGGGTATTGTCTTAATCAAAATGTATTGTCTCCCTCTGTCGAAAGTTTGAAATATCAGCCATGTACTGCATTTGTAGTCTGTAAGTACTGAATTTATTGAACTAAAAAAAAAACAGGAGTCCAGTAAAGTCTGTTTTTCAATTTGATTGCAATTCCTCCATACTTAGTGGTCATTCCCACTAGGTGGCAATAATGACACGTCACTCCAGTTTCCACTCTGCACTCTTTTAGTAGACATTTGCTCTGTTTGCATCACAACAGTTAACAGAGCTCCACAGTGAAGCAATCTTCAAGGTTCATTTCAATTCTCCCTTTAACAACCAGAGAAAGTGCCAGGAAGTCAGCAACCACATCCAAAATGTCTCTGAAACTTGCAGCAAACTACATTCATTATTAAAATGAACACTTACCGACAAATTGCCTGAACTCTGAACTCTCTCTCTCTCTCTCTCTCTCTCTCTCTCTCTCTCTCTCTCTCTCTCTCTCTCTCTCTCCTGCACTGCACTGCTAGCATTCATAACTAATTACTCAATGAAAGTTAAGTGGAGAATATAAATCAGTATAAATACAAACTTAACATAAAATATAGTAAGCATAAACTAATTATAACCAATAAGGTGTAAATGTGCATAAGTGCAAGAAATGAACACAACTGTGACCCGGTTCCACCACATAAACATTCAGGTGAAAATGTACTAAGACATGCTATACGGCAATTTCCATTTTTGTTGCAGCAATTCATAAAGTATACATTTTGTCGTATGTACTGAGGAAATATGTTAATAAAGAGAGCCGCAATATATTGATTGAAATATTTGTCGCGTCATTTTAGCGAGATCTCTAGCAGGCGAGGGTTGTGCAACATTGTTTCGAAAAAATAACGAAAGGCAGTTTAATCCCATCAGATTCTATAGTGGGTTCCCCATCTTCACCAAAAAATAAAAAATGTGTTTCTATGAAAAAGCTTTTTGTAATCATACAATAGCCCCTCGCTAAACCGGATATGTTTGTCCGACATAAGGAGGTGTCAGGTTTAAAAAAAATACAATAAAATCGCACACATATACATTTATAGTGCTCAATGTATTTTAAATGTATAAATAATTGTGTTGAAATAACACTAATGTGTTTTGGGTAGGCTACACATTACATTATGAAAAATATATAAATCTGTACAGTACGCCTATACAGTATACAGTAGTAAAATCAAATGAATACCTAGCGCACTTTCTTTTTTTTACTTTACTTTACCGGTAACACAAAATAAATCATGCTGCTGCATTGTACACATTGGTGTACAATGCAAATAAAATATTATTTTAAATTGTGCAGTCTATTGCTCCTAACACATTGGGGAAACCAGAAATGTCATAGAAATTAGAACCCTCATTTGTTCTATCTCCACCCCCTTTTTGCAAATATATGCAGGAACGCCCATAACTGCATATTCATCTAAGGTTGAACCGCAAAGCAAAACTGCTGCCACAAAGCATACCCTAAAAAGTCGCTAACAGCATTGCGCTTGTTTAGTACATTTCACCCAAGACTTCCACTCATTTGCAACTGGTTTGCGACTATTGCGACAGCCGCAACACTTTAGTACATCTACGGCTCAGTGTGTTTGTGGAGTAACCATCTCCTTCATCTCTACTCTCACACGTTTAGGTCTGTGCTTCCATTCTTAGGGCTGGATTCTCAAGCCGTTTGCTCCAAATTGTCATTAGAATGTTTTTTTCAGTTAGAAAAACGTACCAACCCAGAAATAAACAACTCAGCAACTAAACAACTAAAATGGTTTATTATTCGTTTTAGACATGCACTTTTTTTCTTTCAGAAAAAAATGTGCTATTGACGATTTGGAGTAAATAGCTTTGAGAATGTAGCCCTTAGCTCTTCATCGCTGCCGAATATCTTATTCCAGCACTCACACAAAACATGTTTTTATTTTTTAACAGGCAGGAGAGAGCTTTCTACTGAGTAAACATACAAATACATACATATACAAATAAATGTTTGAGTTATGGCTTCACTAAAATAAATTATTCTGTACTTTTTAGATGCAGTCAGATTCAAAAGCTGTCATATTTAGGACATATTTGAAAACTACATGTATGTGTCTGTAAAGCTGCTGTTTAGTGTCACAAAGCAAAATGAAATGTATTCGGTATCCTAAATTTCATTTGAACATGAATATTAATTTAAATTTCACAAGATGCATAGTAATAGCTATGGTTTCCAATACTATTAAAGCATTTCATATGTGTTTTATTTGAGTATGTTCAGTTTTATGATAATGTGCAAAAAGCTACTTGATTAAAAATGAAAAGCAAGTTTAAAAAGGTTCAAAGAGGACTGTGATGAAATCGGGATCCTAATTCTACTGTAATTGTGACTGGCCCTTATATGCAATTACTGGTCTTTGTACAGATAAATGTGTCTTTGGTCCTAAAACAAGATCAAATTACTGCACAGTGCAATTACTGGGGTTCAAAGTCCAAACATAATAATAATAAAACCATTAGAATGGCATTGGGCTGTTTCATTAATTGTTCTTTATCAGTGTTCAGCCCATCTGCAATTGTGCATGGAGGTTCTTTTGGAGTGCACTAAACAAGTGCTATTATAGTATCTATAATTATCTGTAAAGTGACAGCGTGGGTGGATCTCTGTGATATCACTGCCCAGGTGTCCAAGGCCTTGTATTTGGCCTGTTTCATTCTGTACCTTTCAAATATTCTTTTTTTTTAAATTAGTATATAATAATTGTATTTCTTAATTTCAACTATTCTAATGATACACATTTTTTAAAATTATATTATTATTTTATTTTTGAAAATGCTAAAAACACAAACATTGCACTCTCTTCCTAAAGCAGGACCATTGAGGGTTAATGTTCACTGTTGACTTCCCATTAACTTAACCTCAACTGTTTTCTGATGTTGGCTGCAACACATCGATGGCTTTTGTTAAATAATTGTGTGCCAAACACTGAACATTAGCTACGTGACTAGAAATAACCTATTGGAGCACAGATGTTACTGGGCAACAATCTGCCTAAGGCTCAGATCTGCTTCCTAAGGAAAAGGAGCAAGCTTGGGCACATGCAAAGAAGACCAGTGTCCAAAAATCAAGACAATGTAAGAAACACACATGCCACATATTAATTAAGATGACAATTAGGACAGAATGCCAAGTTATACCACTGAAAATTATCCTGCATCGGGTCGAGTACGCACGGGTGCCCGCATGTGACCCACAAAAGCAGGTCGGGTTCTGGTCGGAATGTGAACTTTTCTGTGGTTTGTGTTTCGGGTGTGGGTCAAAAAATGTAATTTTCGGGTCCAAATTTGAATCACAATAAATGTTTTCTGTCTTTTCAGCATACTCGTCTGTAACCCTTTCCCAAATAATGTATTAGAAGGTAAATGTACCGGTATTTCCTGCACTAAAGCAGGAGGCGTTTAGGTAGGAGTCAGCTGACTAAGCAGTGTTCTCTGTTTGTATTGCCGCTTGTTTGATACGTCGCAAGATCCTTTTATCATGTCTGCTTGGTCATATTAAAAATGTCTGTGGACGAGATGAAACGAAAGATAGCGCAGGGTTTATATCATGTAGTGGATAATAGATCGAGAGGTAAATCAAAAGTGTGGAATTCTTTTGGAATCATAGCGAATGAAAATAATGAACATGTGACTGGATTAGTTGCTTGTAAAACTGTGAACGGCAGCCACAAAACTGGTACATCTGCGAAAGCACAGGTGTAACTCCCTTTCAACTGGTGGCACGAAAGGAATAGGCAGGTATTTTACAGTAAAGTAAGTAGAGATAGAGATAGGAATATGTTACAATGTTAAAATATATCCAGAGAAAGCTACCACGCTGTATAGCCTATTGTATAAACTCAGTCTGTGGAGAATTGTAGAGATATCTGTGTGTGAATGTGAGAGCGTGAGAGAGTCAGTCGATGCAGGCAGTAGGTAAAGGACAGACACTTGAGGGTTCGGGTTGGGTAGCAGGTCTTATTAAAGCGGGTCGAGTCGGGTCGTGGGTAAGAAGATGGTGTTGCAGTGGGTTGCGGGTTTGGGTCGGGTCCTTTAGTAGCGGGTCCGGGTCGGAAGCGGGTCTTAAAAATCGGACCTGCACAGGACTCTGATCCATGGCCCTGAAGCAAAGGGGCAGTGAATACGTTTATATGTTGTACAAGAGCAGTACAAATGTAAACTGTGGCTATCTGATTTAAAAAACTGCAAAAAATGTCAACAGAAAGAAAAAAAAGCAAGTCAAGTATAAGGGATTAAAGTTGAATCACAAAGTTTATATGCGTTTGCTGTGTTTGCGGCATGGCCGTTTGTCTCTGGAAGTTTGGTTGAATAGTGCCACAGAACAGGGACATATGGTGGGTTATAAAATGTTTTAGAACATAAGAACATGAGAAAATGTACCAACAACAGGAGGCCTTTCTGCCCATCCATTCGAGGCCGGGGAAGGCCATTCAAGGCCTTCCCCAGCATGGTTGGTTTGAGTAAGAGAGCGGCTTGGGTGTGGGCTGTTGGATGTCCTGTGGGAGAGCCACTGTCTGCTCACCATGGTGGGGAGCAAGATGATCTCATTGCAGGACGAGGCGGCGACAGAGACGGGATATTTGTACCCATTATACTGCCTCGCCCAGGCAATCCAGTAGCCTGCAGGGCCCAACCCATGGAGTGTCCAGTTTCGGGCAACAACCTTTCTTTCTTTGGGGCCTGTAAACCCACACTAGCTCTCCCATAGTGAAGTGTTGTCCCCTTTCCTGCACATCATAGTTTTGTTTTTTGCATGCTGGCAGCCTGGAGTCAGTCCTTCGCGAAGTGGTGGGCGGCATCCAGATAATCCTGGAGCTGGCGCATGTACTCTGGCTCGTTGGGGATTGCAGGGGCATCCAGGGGAGGACCAAACATTAGTTTGGCTAGGGTACAGAGCTCCCGGCCAAGGAGAAGGAGGGCAGGGGTGCAGCCTGTGGACTTGCACCACTGTCCTGCAAGCAAGCGGTATGAAAGACAGCTGCTGATCCCAGTCCTTCTGGTGATGGCTGGTGGTGATGGCAAGTTGAGCGGAGAGTATTCGATTAAAGTTTTCGACAAGGCCCTCAGTCTGTGGGTGTAGTGGGGTAGTGCGAGTCTCCCTTACCCCTGGTTGTAACACACCTTGGCAAACACTCTTGACTCCTTCCCTGATCTGAATGGATCTCTTCAGGGGCTCCGAAGTGTGAAAAGAAGCCCCTGATAAGAGCCTCCGCGATTGTGCTGGCCTCTTGGTCAGGGAGAACATAAGATTTGGGCCACTTCGAAAAGTAGTCCATTGCCACCATCATATACTTATTCCCCTGTCTGGACATGGGGAAAGGCCCCATGATGTCAATCCCTACTTGCTGCATGGGGTCGCCCATCAAGAACTGTTGTAGGGGGCATGGGAATGTCCAGAAAGTCCTTTGCAGGCAGTGCAGAAGTTGCACCTGCAGCAGGTCTTTCACATTGTGCCGACAGCGGCCCCAGTAGTAGCCCTGCGGCCCGCCACTCTGTTTCCAGCATCACCTTGACCACAGCACACCCTCTGATCAGGATGCCTGCTCTCTCCTGGTGCAGTGGTTGCAGTCATCTAGCAGGCAGGGAGGCCGGGATATGGCATTAGCGTTCTGGTGCCTTTCACCTGCTCGATGCTGGGTGGCAAAATCACACGTCTGCAATTTCTACAGCCAATACGCCAATTGTCCTTCAGGTTATTTGAAGTTTAGGAGTCATTGTAGAGAGGCATGGTCCGTCCTCAGGGTGAAATGGTTGCCGCAGAGGTAGGGGTGGAATTGTCTGGTAGCTACCACCGTGGCCAGCAGCTCCCTGTATGTCATGCAATATCACCGCTCCTGTTTGCTGAGGGAGTGGCTGTAGTACGCGACCACGTGTTCTCCATCTGGCCACGCCTGAGACAAGACAGCTCCTATCCTGTGGTCACTCGCATCTGTGTCCAGGATGAACAGTCTTCAGGGCCTGGAATGCTTCCTCACACGGGTCATCCCAGACAAAGGGCTGGTTTCTCTTAAGGAGTCAGTGGAGGGGGGTCAAACCGCCAATAATAGGTGGCCAATCCGATGAAGCCCCATAATTGTCTTCTATATTTACTGTGTCTGTCTTTATGCCCGCTTGCCCCACGATGTGCTTCTCCTGCTGCATCAAGTGGTGAAACTTGAGCCCTACAGCTTCCAGATGTTAGAACATGGCGTGTAGATTGGCCAGGCTCGGTGGAAAGTGGGAGCATGCACCAGAAAGCCTCTGCTATGAGCTCAAACTGTGTGATGAAGGCCTCTAGGGACATGAAACTGTTGTAGCATGGCATCTTGGATTGGGGACCAGCAGATAACAACAGCGGCTGGGTTGGCATTTCAGTTGGGGTCTTGATGGTAGCGATGCTCACGGCCCTATTGACTGCACCTCGCTGCGGCTGTTCCTTCTTTTGCATCCCGCTGGGTGGTTGATTCTGGAACGTCCGCACCGCACTCAGTGGGCGAGTTTCCCACGCGTTAATTTCCATGGGTGATTGACTCTGGTACGTCCACATAGTTGCTAGATGGCCCTCTCTCTTCTCATCTAATGGCAGGCTCACTCACTGTGCGGCTGTCTATAGCTCTGTTTAGTTTATTACAGGGCACGCTCATCTTAATTAATGCCATTCTCACGTTCTCTCTCAATTCCATCACTGTTTGATTGTCTGATTCGCTCACCTCATACTGTTGCTGTTCTGCAGCAGTGGTAGCTGTCATGTTCAGCTTCGCTCTTTTAATCGTCAACAAAATCTCAGGAACCGAACCATACTTTAACAGATTCGACACGAGGCAGTGGCCTCCCTTTCCTAAATACTGCCACCTTGGGCTCTCATTGGACACTCTCACACACCTTAATTTGCATATTTTCCTAACCAATCCCATACGACACACAGGCAGCGTGCGCACGTCACCACTCGCTCACTAACAGCCGGGTATGGGGAGGGGCAAGAGGGAAAAGAAAGATAGAGAACAGAATATGCACTCTCACTTACACAAGTACCCTCACATTCTAACACTAACTATTTACAAAATGTACATTCTCTGACCCCTTTTCCCTTCCTCATCCACAGTCCAACAGTCCGTTTCAACCCCACCGCTATAATATATTAGACAGTTATTCAAATTGAAAACAGGCTATAGCAATATAGTGTTATTAGAAGAAAAAGCATAATTACTTTATGACATACACTAGTAACTTGTCATTACACTTTTGTAATACAGTTATTCTTTGTTAAGAATTGTCAAAACACATTTATCAACTAAATCATTCTAAAACATCCAATGCAGGTTTTTCTTGAATATCAGTATTAATATAATTGCTGGCACTCAATGGCAAGATAAAGTGTCTCAAAGCAGAAGAAAGATAGGGTTCAGACACAAACTGCTTTAGTTTATAAAGCAAATGCAATTCTTATAAAAGTCAGATTGAAGTAATATCCATGGTATTCATGGTATTAACCTGGCCTTTTATATGGTGAAGTTAAATATTAGGAAAAGGCATATAGTATAATCTGTACATTTAATACTAAAGTATTGCACCCACAAAGTATTATAGAATAATGCTTTGTACATTAAGTTGCAAGGAGGCAGGTGAATGAAGTTTGGCAGTCACTTTTCACATTACATTATGCTCTCCCCACCCGTCCCACACACACTAATCATAATAATATTGAATTATAAAGGACACTTGTTTTCAGAAGACAAATACCAAAAGAAAAAAAAAACAGTTCATCTTTAATCTGTTACTAAAACATTAAGATGTTAGCTACGGGGGGTGTTTCCTCTGGCAACCTGTTGCCCTGTATGACAGCATCCTCTACCCTTGCATCCTTAATTAGAGAGCTCATGGCACAGAGCCTCTTAAAACACAGGGATACAGGGCTTGTCTGTATGGAAAAGCAGAGAAGCCTTTTGTAGCTGGTAATTTCGGGAGCAGCAACAGGCTAGTGTGTAAAGGATGTAGGGTGTAACATGTGGTGTGGTTCTCAGAAGAACAGCAGGCCTATAATGAGGACTAGCAGTAGATAGCAGCTGGTAAACTCTGTACTCAGAATAGGTGGTTCAGGCGGCCTTTATCTGGACACAAAAGAATGCAAATCACTGAAAGATCTGAGTAGGCAGTGAGAACACGCTCATATGGTGAGACTTCACATACATTCTCAGCATAGATTTTTTTTTTTTTAGTTAATGGGAAAAACAGCAAAATAATGTCCTCTATGCAAAAATGGTCATTGAATAAGCAGTACAAGATGAATAGCTTTAGAAAAAATGTTTTTTTTCTTTCTTTGCATAATTTACCTACAAATGCACATATCCTCAACATCTTAGGATTTAGAGGTTTACCAATACATATTCATTTTTTTAAAATTAATCAATAAGTTTATTGAAAATAAAAACTTTAAAAAAAGATACACTTAAATAAATATATTTAGATAGAGTATCTTGTATATGTTCACTTTACTGTTTAACATTGATCTTGTGTACAGGTATCTTTTTTAATACTAAATAAATACTTACAAGTTTTCAACAGTAATTTTGCTGTTTTCCCACACTCTTACTATGGTTTTACTATGCATGTACCATAGTTTACCATGTTTTTTTAATGCTTTACCATACCTCTCTGTGCTTTACAATGCTTTCCTATGCTTATACTAATGTTTTCGGTAGCAGTTGGGAATAAAGATTTGCTGAGATTAACATCTGCTGGTATGCTGGAACGTACACAATTAGTGGTTTCGTATACCCAGCTGGTAAAAACCACCATAGTACAGGTTTGATCATATTGATTTAAAATGGCTTTGATTTTACAGCAAAGGTATGCTTAATTGAATTGTGAACAACCAGCTCATGAACAGCTGAAAACCAGTACTACCAGCTAACACTAGTGCTGGTCATTGCTGCATTAAAATACTAAGTAAATCTGTGTACTGCATCATGTATGAATACATTCTGGCTGCAAAGTGTAGGAAGGTGGACTTTCATGTGCTCCAACCAACCCCTCAATAACCTGGGCAATGAACAACACCACAGAAATAAAATGACTGAATATGAGGCCCTGTTAAAGGGCCAGATTTTTTTGCTAATCTTTAGTTCATCTCAGAAATGATTGTATTAGAATTTTAAAACCTTAATGTACCACTGATTCAAATGATTGGTCACTGTTATTAGCTAGACAATAACCATGAGGAATTAAAGAGCAATTCATTAGAGGGGCTAATGAAGAATGAGCTAATTGGTTAAAATCCCAGGCACAACAAGTTGTCAGTCTTGGCAGGGGCCACATATATTGCTGTGCATGAGCCTTCACGCTGCTACAGGCGAGGGAAGAAAATAATAGCCGCACTATGTAACAGTGACCCCCGCTGGTCAGGCACCAGACAAGTCCAGGTGGAGACCAGCTATGCTGGTTGAAAAGAGGCGATTGACCAGGCAGCGGCAATGATGCTCCATTGACCTTCCCTGATTCTGAGTTGATTGGTTGCTAAGGTGAGGTGACTTTTTTGGGAGCATTTCAAATTAGGGAAAAAACTGGAGTAAAATTTACATTTAAAAATTAGGAGCAATGTCTCCCTAAATTCAATGTTGGTCATAAAACCTGACATTGTACTGCAGTTAGCTTTAAAAAAAAAAAAAAAAAAAAAAAAAAAAATATTATTATGACATTGCTAGTCATGCAAAGACACATACTGAGGGGTGTTTGTCTACATTTGTATATTCTGCAGCACTAATGTGCTACATGGCCTCCTTTTGTTTTCTCATGTTCTTGAATTCAGTTAAATCTAAATAGAAATCACAAGCAATTTATCCGATCCATAATAATGAAATGTCATTTATAATAATAATAATAATAATAATAATAATAATAATAATAATAATAATAATAATAATAATAAATAAGTTATTCATGCCAGTAGCTAGTCCAAAGGACTGGCTGCACGGGTGTGTCTGTCACTCACAAGGACACTCTCATGCTGGCATGACACAGGCATCTGCTCTGTGTAAAGTGTGGGAAAACAGCAACTGCAGACCAGGGTTTGCCAGAAGGCATACACTTGCACTCACTGAGCTTCCTCGGGGTTCAGAACACAGATGGAAACCCACATAAAGGAGCATGCACTGAAAAGCATCACATCCAGAGCTCTTCTCATGCTAATATCAGTTCTGCGTATTTAAAATATGAGAGTTCAACAAACAAATTCAGCAAAGGTTGTCAAAAAAAACAAAACATTTTTTAATGAATCAATGAATGAATGAATCGGTATGAAGGTATAGTCACCTATATATTATGCTGTGAATAAAGTGTGCACTTAATGTTAATAATTGTGATCCTAATGAAGGGAGAGAGAGTTTAAGGTTCATCCTGAAGCAAGGTGGAAGTGTAAGGGGAGGTTGAAAGAAGCTGACTTTATCAGCTCTGGTCAAGTGTATCTGCCATGCAAGGAGAAGGTGTATTGTTTTGCCATTTCCTTTTAATAAAACAGAAAAATCTAGAATGCCGGGAAGTCTCTTTTTGATACCAAATTTTGAATTGAATTTAACTGTCAATTGAACTGCATTGCATTGTAGTATTTCGTTTCCGGATATTCTACCAGGCCTACCAACCTTCAAAAAATTAAATGAAATCTTCACAATTCGCCAAACAAACTATCATTTTTTATGTATTTATTTTCTATAGATTAAAACATAAATCCTTAATGCACACCTAAATAAATATAGTGGCAGTAATGTCAATAAGCAGCCCAGTAAATCACCACCTGGGTGGGGAAACCAACCGGATGGATTCATAGAAAATGAAAGAGGGGCCATTTTAAATCCACCGGTGTTTAGAGCAGGGCTGATTAGATGTTAGTTTACATAAAGCTGTTTTAGTCAAACTGTTTTTTATATAGTGATTGATTATATATGTACGGTATACATACCGTATTACTTTGAATTACCACCACCCTTGTACATGCTTTTTCTCATTTTTTGTATAAAAGCAGCACACTGTTTAATTCATACTGCGGAGGGTAACTGCTTTTCATCAACTTAAGTCTCCAATTAATTTCATGAATCTTCCTCTCCTTTCTCAAAAGCCCAAACCGCTGCATTGAAAGAATCCATTCACAACACAGGAGGCTTGTTGCTAGGAGCTGACGTCACTGCCATGTGACTTTTGTTTGTGCATTTTCTTTAAAAACCGCTTCAGCAAGTAGATATTTAATTTGCTTTGTGTTATTGTGCAATGTGTGTGTATATGATGACAGTACAATATTAATGCTTTGTTTTTAATTGTTCTGTATATTTTAGTTTGTGATGTGCAGTACAAAATAAAACAAACAGTAATTCTAAATGAAATTGTCCATGTATAGTGCAGCTAAGCCACGCACAGTTAGACTGTAACAGGACCACAATATATCCGAATCTGCAGTATAGCGAGGGGCGATATAACGAGGGGTGGGTAAATATATACATATATATCTATATATATATATATAATGCATTTCTGTTTTGGTTGTGTATGCATGGTATTTTGGCTAATAAGAGATGCTGCAGAATCCTGATCCAGATAGGAAGTTCTGAGTGTGGGGAAGCAGAAGCTAGTGTAGCTGTTGCTGTGGCGTTGCTGTTTAGGGGATAGCCACGAGATCAACTTCCGCACCGAAGCCCTGCCTGGATCAGGAGACCCTGAGTGTTTAGTTCTCTTGCTGGTTGAAGAGAAAGATAGAAACGCACCGTATATATTAAACGGTTCAGCCCTGCGACTTAGAAACTGCTGTAAGAAAAGAAAGGGAAAATAAACCTACCTCCTCGGTGTTGAATTTACATTCTTTCTTGTATAAAAAATTGTGCCTTTTGACAACCATAGTACTTCTAATTACCGCCGGCCTTGAATAAGCACTGCAGCTGTGCTTAGCAATTTAAAATAAAATCTGGGACGTTCGTTATTTTATTTATTAATAATAATAATAATAATAATAATAATAATAATAATAATAATAATAATAATAATAATAATAATAATAAACTTCATTTTATATAGCGCCTTTAAAAGCAACATCTCAAAGCACTTTACAAACAAACAAAACAGAAAATAAAAACAGTCATAAAAATGCCTTTCTATAAAAGTAGGTCTTTAAGCTTTAAAAAACATTAAGAGTGGCAGAATCCCTGATCTCTTTAGGAATGGTGTTCCAAAGTTTTGGGGCATAACAACAAAAACCCTGTCTCCCACAGAACGTAGGTGAACAGAGGGAACACATAACAATCTAAGTTGAGTGAAGGTTGCGTGAAAGGGTGTAGACTGATAAGAGATCAGATAAATACTGTGGAGCCAAACCATGTAAAGCCTTAAAAGTAAGAAGTACAATTTTAAAATCAACATGAAACCTGACAGGCAACCAGTGCAGGGACTCTAGAACAGGAGTGATATGATCCCTTGCACATGACCTTGTCAGGACACGAGCAACTGAGTTCTGAACATGTTGTAATTTGGACAGTGTGCTTTTGGAGACGCCTGCAAGCAGAGCATTACAATAATCAATCCTCGATAAAACAAGTGCATGAACCAGCTTTTCAGCTACAGAAGCAGAAAGCATAGGTGGTTCTATAAAAACGTACTGGTAATCGCTATGACTCTTTTAACCTGAAAAGGCTGGACAGCTCTGATTTAGAGCATTACAAAAGGTACCGGTACTGAATAATTTGTTTACAGCACAACAATAAAAAAACAATTGTGAATACAGAATAAGGAATCTGCAGGGTCAAATAATTTCCATTATGTATCCCATACAACTTAACATACTGTATATAACATCGCTGTCAAGGCAACCCATCCTACATGCGAGAATGAAAGACTCGCAGACAGCAGCTAGCCAGCTGAATCGAAATGTTAACTCGAATGAGAGGAGCTCCAGCCATTACCACACACCTGGCTCTCCCGACAAGGGCTCCCTACTCATAGAAAATTGAGACTTCAATTGAACTCCCAAGTAACAGACTATAATTACGCTTCATGAAAATCAATCTGAAGAAGGGGAATTGCACATGACAGTCTATTTGGTGAACAATTGAATGGAACTTCAAGAAGATCTTCAGAATTCTACAAAACAAAAGCCTCATTACAAGTAATTACTGCTTACCAGTACTACTCCCTTGCAAGAACCTTGCCTGGCCGGCTGTCTTAGCCTATCATTATTAGAGGAGAGGGTCGAGTTAATTAGAAGATTGACTCTTTACTTCTGCTCTAGGCCTGTTTACTGCCAGATAGAAACAGAGATGTGTTTATTAAAATGCTGTCTTAAAATTGGTCTGCCAGTATTAATTTATTTACAACAGATCAAGGGAAAGGTTTGTTGATTTCAATAAACCTGTTACACAATATTGTCAAACTTCACCGTAAAATAGTATCTACCTCAACTGCAAACCACACAATGTAGTGGCATGTGGCATATTTAAAATAAGAACACTTGCAATGTCTGTGTTGGACTCAGACAACATATAACCAAAGCTGGAGATCAAATAGAAAAATGGTCATACATATATTGTAGGTTATTTTACTTGTGAAGAGAACTTAACAACATTGTAGATTTGGTATGCCCAGTAACATCTGTGCTTACTTTCAGCTAACTGACATGTCCTTCTCAAAATCACCAATTCCTTATCACCTTAAGTATATACATCGACAATGTAATGTATGAACAGATATTCCACATGATACTGCAGTAAACAACTTCTGACATTAGAATTATAAAGTGAAACATCATTGTTGATATATTGACCTTTAGATTGCATTCAGTTTTTAACTTTACTTCAGCCCAACTGCTTATTGGCTGACACTTAGTGGTGAAGATTCTATAATATTGTGTCCTGCATTTCATAATTAAGGCACGCTGAGACCTTTACGGGGTAAAAAATAAGGGGCATTTTCTCCCACCCTGTAATTTTAAACCATGTACAAGATGCTATATAAATGTAATTTATTTCCTCCATGCAGATAAATTAATTTTCATTATGAGCTCATATAGCAGCTTATATCAGCATTTAATAACTAGCAGATAACAAAAAGTGATAACTGTGAACCATAATTAAAGCCCAGCAGTTAAAGTAGAATGTTGTGAAATCTGGGCATTGTTGTCACTCTTCTGGCATACTTTACGACACTAGCATAATGACATAGCTTTGTATTTAGTAGGGACACTTTGATCGATTCCAATCAGATCTGCATTGATGCCAAGAAACACTGAAGGATCCCTTCTGCTGCAGTGTATTCCACGGCTGGTCAAGGTTTTATGGTTTCATATATATTTAGTAAAACAACATATAGCCTGTGTGCATTAATGCTGTAACTGATGCTACATTTTCTTTGGCAGTCAGTTCAGTGATTAGAAATTATGAATTAATACAAAAAATAGCAAATTGTAATGTCTGGAAGGAAACTCATTCCTCATGAATCCAAGCAGCGAATAATACGTTCAATTTGTTCTTACCTTACACCCCCTTATGTCTCCTTGGTTATCCCACTACCTCCAATCACAATTATTTTTTTTTTGTAATCACTATTTTTGCTTCCTGAAAGAACTTCATGTCTCATATTTAAGCATGCTTTTTCAGTTACCTCCCCACCCCCGTTTGAAAATGCTTGCATGACAGTTATTTGACTATTGGAAAAGGTGTATGTTGTAGCTTTGATAACAATGTATTATGGAAAGCATTGCACAGAATGCATGTCACTTTATTGAAGTAACTCATTTTTCTGCATATGACTGTGCAGATGCAGCTTTAACTAAGTGGATAAGATTCAAGTCTGCTCTGTTTGTTTCTCTGAAGTTCCGATCGAATTTTGCCATTCAAAAAGTCAAAGAGAGCCTTAAAATGATATTGAAAGTGCTGGTGGAATAACATTATAGGGCCAATGGGAGCCAGAACCATGCCACATTATAGCTGGTTCCAAGGTGACAGAGCACTGTATGTTAAACATTGAAATCCAGAAAGCGTACTGCAGATAAACATCATACATAGAATTTAAGCAGGTAGAAAAAAAAATGTCCACTAAGTAAACATTTTGGCATTCCACTGAAAAACCTTCGCTCACAGCTGGGTTCAGAGAAACAAGCTGACTAACTACATCCCTTCTGAGAGGATTATCTTGGGTTTGGATATTCAGCTATGGGTTTATTGTATTATTTCTAATGGTCTGAACAGTTTATATGGTCTCTTACTGCTACAAGTGGAGCCCCGTAATCTGGTAATTGGTTGTTTCTGAGTTAACTGCAGGGAATTCAGTTACCAGACCAGTCTCTATTCAATGTGTCAGATTAGAGGACCTGCTATTCAGTAGTTATCAAAGAAAGGAATTAAGTCAGTAGGCCAAGCTTCAAACCATAGAATCCCATTTGCCGCAACAAAAGAGATTTAAATGTTAAATATCCACACACAGAATTTAAAGTACCATATCTGACAGTGCCTGTGGTATAGAGCACAATGAAAAGCAAAACATCGGGCCTAAATAGTTTCTTTGAATGATTAACTGAACGAATACTGTTTTCAGATATTTAACTTTTAACATCTTTATTATGTGCAGAGTTCAGCAATGGAAAGGATTGTGATGTTCAGTTACTATAGCTTTTAGTTACAACATGTAAATTACTATATATTCAAACTGTATTAGATGGATAGTAGCTATAATTACACTGTGGTCCATGCTAAAAAAAAAAAGTTGTATTGCACTTTTGTGACGTCAACAAGTCGTACTGCATGGTTAACCTCATAATAGGACTTTCTCTGTCAATCGAGATTAGCTCCAGCAAAAAAACGCTGGTCCCACAAACATTTTGTCCCATATTCAACACCCAGCCGATGCTCGAATAACTTTAATTAGTCAACAAGAAAATGTAAGCACATCCGAGAAAACCAAATTTAGAGGTTGGAGAGCACAGGAATCCAGAAGAAACACTTGTTTTCAAGCTGGACACACACCTGGCAAATTTCAATTTCTGCGACAGGAAAAAGACATTGGTGAGTATGAACCTGGCACAATACGATCTGTTCAAGCACTGGCAACTTTGCTTCCCCAGAGACAACAGCATCAGCAAGCAAAACCTCCAGCATAGCAGCAGCAAGAGAACAGCAGACAGCACCACTATCTAACTGGGAGACTAATTCGTACACTCCTACACACAGCATTCAAACCATCTTTAGTCCCTTTCAACCAGGCAGTTACGGTCCAAATCAAATTTGCAATCAAGCACCACCGATGAAGCGTTGCAGACACAGTGATCTTTGACACTCACAGTGACTCTGATTAAATACCAATCCACATTGCTTCTTACAAGCTCAATATTAAATGATACTATAAATAAAACAATTAAATCCCATGTAATAAAGTTGTTATACATTCATGATAAGTTCATTAAATCTAATACTATTCTGAATGTTATTGTCAATTATGCATTACAAAGAGATGGCAGTGACTATGAACACACAAAGCTACGTTCTATTCTGAGTAGCATTGATAAGATATCTTGAACAACATATTTTTAAAATCCATGAAATTAAAAAAAAAATGTGTGTTTGAGCTTTGCTCTCATGGTTTATGAAGTCATAGAACCCCTTGATTAAATAATTTCTCATAATGCACAGCAGCCCATACATTATTTGATATGTATATGCCATTGTATTTAAACAAAAAAAATTACCTAAATTCTTTATAGTTGCATTGTGATAGTGATGTTGTAACATTTAAACAAACAACTTAGTGATGCAATAAAAGAACATATTTGCACAGTTTTGTTTCACTTATCTTCTATATAACACAGAAGCAACATTTTAAATTTATAATGTTTTATCTGCACTAAAGTATATCAATTATATTAAATCTAACCCTAACTGGAATTAAACTAGGAACATATTTTTGTTGGTGTTTAGTTAGAATAAGTGGATTTGAAATCCAGGGTTGATATGGATAGTTCAGAATACAAAAACATTACTCAGTATAAAACTGGAATGTGGAATTTTTTTAACCATATTATTTCTCGTCAATTTAGAATGTCCAGTTATGTTCCGTCAATGCATCAACTACCCATAACAGCTCAGTAGAACTGATGATCAGTGAGTGTCCTCCAATTCCACCAGCAAGCCCTGACTATATGACTCTGCAAACCATGCAGTCATGCCTTTACCAAGTGAGCACCTCACAATTATTTTACAAGTAGAAATGATCTGATACTTTATACTGGAGCTTATTAGGCTCTAAAAGGCACTACACAGGTAAAGCACTCTGGACATGAGTGATGTCAGTTTCAAAGCAGTCTATCGCTTCCATAATGCTCCACCTCACCCACCCCCACCCCCACCCCCACCCCCACCCTCACCCCCACCTACCCAACACACACACACACGCACGCACGCACACACACACACACACACACACACACACACACACACACACACACACACACACACACACACCCCTTTGTTAAAGCTTTAAATGCTCCCGAGTAAATCCAAAGAAAAGCTGTACACATTATTCATTATTATTACAGGATAAATGATGACAGGATAATGACAGAAGTCTTATATCATCTGGTCTAATAAGGTCAAAAAACTATACATACATAATTGCTTAAATGGAGCATGTTCTGTAGTATTCCATCTGTAGCAATTTTTGTCTTTACTGCAAGAATAAATTACTAGTAATTGCAACTAATTCGTAATTACTGGACCTGACGGGGTATTCCTATAGCCTGTATTTAGATAACAATTTGCTCTATTGAAAAAAATGCTTTTGATAAATAAGACAGCAAAGTGAAATTGTATAAAGGATGTACAATAATCAACCCATGTTTCTTTTTTTTTTTTTTCTTATAATTGTAATTTATTAAATTTGAAATAATGCTTGTAGCACAGATAAGGCTATGTGCACTTATGAAACTCTAATAAGGAACCAGCAAACCAAACATGTTTGTGAAATAGTCATAATTATGCTTGTGAACTGCCGGACAGCATAATTTATACCGATCCACAAAAAGAGAGACAAAACCAAACCAGGTAACTACAGACCAATAAGCCTGACTTCTATTATATGGAAACTTATGGAAACTATAATAAGATCCAAAATGGAAAATTACCTATATGATAACAGTATCCTGGGAGACAGTCAGCATGGTTTTAGGAAATGGATATCGTGTCTAACTAACCTGCTTAATTTATTTGAGGATGCAACATCGACAACAGATCATTACAAAGCATATGACATGGTTTATTTAGATTTCCAGAAAGCATTTGACAAAGTCCCGCATAAAAGATTAATTCTCAAACTGAAGACAGTAGGGATTCAAGGAAATGCATGCACAAGGATTAGGAAGTGGTTAACATATAGAAAATAGAAAGTACTGATTCGAGGAGAAACCTCAAAATGGAGCGAGGTAACCTGTGGAGTACCACAGGGATCAGTATTGGGTCCTCTGCTCTTCCTAATCTACATTAATGTCTTATATTCTGGTATAGTAAGAAAACTTGTTAAATTTATAGACGACACAAAAATAGGAGGAGTAGCAAACACTGTTGCAGCAGCAAAGGTCATTCAAAATGATCTCGACAACATTCCGAACTGGGCAGACATATGGCAAATTACATTTAATACAGAAAAGTGTAAGGTACTGCATGCAGGCAATAAAAATGTCCATTATAAATACCATATCAGAGATACTGAAATTGAAGAAGGAATCTATGAAAAATATCTAGGCATTTATGTTGGCTCAGACATGTCTTCATCTAGACAATGTGGGGAAGCTATAAAAAGGCCAACAAAATTCTTAGATATATAGTGATAAGTGTTGAATTTAAATCACTTCATCAAGAATATTGTGTTCAGTTCTGGTCACCTCGCTACAAAAAGGATATTGCTGCTCTAGAAAGAGTGCAAAGAAGACCGACCAGAATTATTCCTGGTTTAAAAGGCATGTCAGGAACAAAGAAGACACAGCGATCTGATTTACACATTCAACATTCTAAAAGGTATTGACAATGTCGACTCAGGGGACTTTTTCGACCTGATAAAAGAAACAAGGACCAGGGGTCACAAATGGAGATTAGATAAAGGGGCATTCAGAACAGAAAATAGGAGGCACTTTTTTACACAGAGAATTGTGGGAGTCTGGAACCAACCAAACCCAGTAATGTTGTTGAAGCTGACACCCTGGGATCCTTCAAGAAGCTGCTTGATGAGGTTCAGGGATCAATAAGCTACTAGCAACCAAATGAGCAAGATGGGCCAAATGGCCTCCTCTCATTTGTAACCTTTCTTATGTTCTTATGTTGTAAAGACCAGTCTCTGTGCTTATGCTCTGACACAAAGACAGGATCCTCTAAACAAATGAAGATTTATGCCTGTTTGATGTTTTGGAGTTACACAGGTAAGGACATGACATCAGATTCCTTTGACCTCCTTAAATGAGTTATTTAAAAACAAATAAAAACAGCAGGAGAAGAATGCAGAGAGGCAGAGTGGATCAGGAAAATGAAAAGGTTAACTTGACAGTAAAAAAAAATAGTGAGGTTGAAAAAGTCAACAATATCATTTCTTTACAGAAAATAATGAGCCTGCTTATCGTGATACATATAAAACGGGTAGAATGAAATAGACAAGTAAGTACACAGTTTCAGGGTTGACTGGTAGAACTGTTTGTCATTTTACTAGTCACTTGGCAAGAAAAAAAACAAAAAGACTTATTTATTTATGTATTGGAAGTTTTGACCCATTCAGGTCAACCGTTCTTTTTAAGCCCCTTTCAGAAATAATAACGGGCAATATATAGATTGCTGTGGTAATTAAAAAAATATGTTTCCCAGGCTAAAATTGAAGTACAGGATGCTTCGAGTGTTCAAAGAGATAACAGTCTTCAGCCAAGTGGGTAAAATTCACAACGAAGCTGAGTGAAAGGGAGCTGTATCCAGGTACTCTTGATGCATCCTCTAGTTATAGCTTTTATATGACCAGTGCTTTGGTCTTTCTTTGTTTTTAGGTCTTGGTTATATTTAAAAAGTCAGTGAAGTGCTGCTTCTACTGAATCAGTGATTTGGTTGTGCGACAGGCTGCTGTTGCCAAGCGGTCAATGGAATCTTTAAGGACTGTCAATAATTCATGTTGACTCTATAAAATCATCGTCTTGAAGGCAGTAAATGCTGTTCTACAATATGCTTGAAACTAGAGGCAGACACCTTGTCAAGCTCACATCAAGTAGCTGTAGTAAACTCTCCTTACATATAAAGTACAAATAGATGGGGTTGCTTCAATTAATAACCATATTTTTATTTATCACTTTATGTCCGCCAAGCTATCAAGCAGCCAAATTAACATGATACTCAACGTCCCAGGGATCATGTAACAATTACTAATTTAGAACACTGTTAGGGAGTGTCCCTCAACATATAAACATGTATGCTCCTTAAAGTTAAAAGTTAAGGAGTCCTTCGAACTTAGAATGCAGCTAGGGAGGCTGTGTGGTCCAGTGGTTAAAGAAAGGGGCTTGTACCCAGGAGGTCCCCGGTTCAAATCCCACCTCAGCCACTTACTCATTGTGTGACCCTGAGCAAGTCACTTAACCTCCTTGTGCTTCGTCTTTCGGGTGAGACGTAATTGTAAGTGACTTTGCAGCTGATGCATAGTTCACACACCCTAGTCTCTGTAAGTTGCCTTGGATAAAGGTGTCTGCTAAATAAACTAATAATAATATAACAGTAGCCCAAAGTTGAATTATTATTTTTTTTAAAGTATGAGAAACTCACAGCCCTCGTCTCATCAACCATTGGTCTAGTACACAGAGTTCCAGTCACTCAGTGGGACGCGAACGAATGAAGTGATTACAAGAGCTTAGAAAACAAACATAAGGCCGCTTGCAATGCTTTGCTGTGGTGAGTTTTCAACCAGCTAGACATTTTCAACAGGGAAATCATCTCAGTAGGTACTTGGGTCTTGGGGTACCTGTGCCTACTGCTGACTCAACCCCTTGATCAACAGCAAGCAAAAAGCAATAAGAAACATGGATCAAAAAGAAGCTGCCATAAGCACAGAAGTGCTGTAAATTAGAATGAAAAACTCTGAACCATAACTGTAGCAGTTGAAAGAAAAAAATACGATTTGTGGTCCTTCCATTCTATTTAATTTATATTCCTAGTTGCATGTGTGTTTGACCTGTCAGATGTTTCCAGATTTGAAGAACATTGTTATTTTACTGATTGTACAGTATAATCCTAACGGTGGCAGAACAGATCAAGATCATAGCCAAAGGGAAGCTCACACCAGTTAAGAGTAAATAGCTTCAAATGCCATTAGCACTGTCCCTTTTTGTCTATTAATATGACATTTGCAATCATCTGAATTGTTTTGAGAGCTGCAGCAAAAAAATAGGGATTTCTCTGCTGTAGCCTTAGATGTTTTGAGAAGAGTCTAGGCAGGGACAGATGTTTAGTTCTTCCTGTCTTGCTATTCGGTTTCCTATTAAATTATCATAGACATATACTGTATACACAGCTTTCCATCAGGTACTGGGAATAGCTATATTTCAATACTATCCCGATGCTTATGGGGGGTTGTGTACTAAAGGTCAGATCAACAAAAGGGTCTGTAGAATGGTCAGAACCAGGTCCTTCTAGCACACAGTTGATTATGATTACCTGACAGACCCTTTTGTAGTTCTAGCTAATATATTATATGTCTGTGGAAACTCTGGTGATAATTAGGAACAAGTAAGTCAATAAGTAAAGCAGCTAGAACCATAGTACATCCTGCTATGAATGTTGCTCACAGACAGAATTAAAACTCACAACCATTAAAATGAGTGTTTACAGGCATGAAAGTTTGACAAAATAGAGCTTACATTTGTTTGGTTTAATATTCACAGTTCTTTGATTCGTTTATTTAGGCTTGTATGTGCAATTTTAACATACATATCATTTTAAGCATCTCTTCAGAAAATGTAAATAAAATATCCTCATAAAGCATTGCTGTGCAATGTTGCTTACTCTGACCTGTCCGTAAGCATTGTCGCTATGGTCACGTGTAAACTGACCCCTTAGTGATCAGGAGGGCGTGCACAAAATTTACATACAATAGAGATTATTGATAGACAGGTGGCTTAACATCCCGTCAGTCACGTAATGGCCTCCTGTAGTGCCTGTGCTTTTAACATAGCCTTTATTTACATACTAAATCTGTATATAATAGTAATGTATTTTAACTTTGAATTGTTTGTGAAGTGCAAATAATCATAATAACTAGAAGCTAATATAAGATGTTGTAATTTTTGCACTGTACTCTAGCTTAGTATATAGAACAAGAACTTAATTATATCAGGGTGTTCACTATAATAGGGTTTGGCATTTTTCTGTATCAGAATAATGATAAAACAGCAAATTTGAATTGAACATCAATATATAGTACTTTTATGAACATTTAAATGGTATTGTGACAAGGTACTCATGTCACATGTGTGCATGACACTCAACTGAACTTTCGGCATTATTCTTTAGTGATTTTTTACCATTCTTCAACGCACAATTATTCTAGTTCATTCAAATTCCGAGGACTTCTCTTGTGCACAGCCTTCTTCAACTCATACCAAAGATTCTCAATCAGATTTAGATTGGGACTTTGACTAGGCCATTCCAGAACCATTTAACCATTCTGAATTATATTTTGATGTGTGCTTTGGATCGTTGTTGTGTTGGAACGTCCAGTTGCGCTTTAAACCAGCGGAGAGTTTCAGATGATTGGCCAATATCTTTTGGTATGCTATGGAATCCATTTTATCATGTATTGAAACTAGATTTCCTGTGCCATTAGAGGAAAAACAGTCCCATAGAAGGATATTACCACCTCCATGCTTGACAGTAGGTATGGTGTTCTTTTCTTTGTATGCCTCAACAGACTTTCTCCAAACATAACGACTATCAGCGTGACCAAATAGCTTGATTTTTTTGTTTCATCACTCCACAAAACCTTTGACCAGAACTCATATCCATCATTCAAATGTCGTTTTACAAACGATTGTCCTTTTGACATTTTCCTAAGAGTGGCTTTGTCCTTGGCCTGCGACCATTGAGTCCTTCACCATGCAATACTCGGCCTATGCTTGAAATGGAAACCTCAGTCCCACTTGCAGCCAATTCACTTTGAATATCTTTGGCAGTCAATCTCAGATTGTTATTAACCTTCCTCACAATTCTTCTACTTGTTCTTGGTGAAAGAACCTTCTTTCTTCCAGACAAAGGGAGCGTTTTGACAGTACCATGAGTCTTGTACTTCTTGATAATAGAAAGAATGGTTGAAATTGGGAGACTCAAATGCTTGGAAATCTTGTATCCTTCTCCAGCTTTATGACAATAAATAAGTTTCAGATAGCTCTTTACTTTTTCCCCTATTGACTTATTTGTACTGACAGCAATCATCCTATGCCTAACCCTTTTATAATCTCTAAGAATGTTTACCTACAATCCAGCATTTTCTAGACTTTTCTTGAATTAGGTTTTGCATTATCATATTGAAATTTTTAGCACCTTATAGACAATACTATCATAGCATCAAAGGGTATGAATACTTTAGAATTAGCATTTTTTGAGTTTTGGAAAGAAATGCTGAAATAAATAATTGTAGACATCTATTTCTTGTAAGTTTTTTTCCTCTTCCACAAAAGCAAAACTTTTGCTACAGAAGATTTTTCCTATAATTATTTGTTTTCAATATATATTTACAGTGAACAAAGGGGAGTAATGTGATAGATATGGAGTTGAACCAGCTCACTGCTCACTTGCACAGAGCCCAAGGATATTCATTTATTGAATACCTGTCTGTTTCTGTCAACACCTTGCCAATCAAGCTAAAACCACAATGTTGAAGTCGATCGAAATAACAGTATATATATATATATATATATATATATATATATATATATATATATATATATATATATATATATATATAGTTGTAGTCAATATAATTATAGGAAAAATCTTTTGTAGCAAAAGTTTTGTTTTTTGTGGATGAGGAAAAGAAAGAAATAGATTTCTACCATTATTTATTTCAGCAATTTTTTTTTTGCAAAACTCCAGAAATTCACACATTATGAATCATAAATGTATTTATTAGCAAATCAGAGATTTTTCAATTTTAATGGAAAACTCCCAACCATATATCTGTATTATCAATAAGATCACTTCAAATAGGGACCAAACAATTCAGTCGCAGTGGTGGGTTGTTCCATGCAGATAAGACACTACGGAAAACGTAAATGCAGCTAAAACATGAGTAATCACTGTATTTTTTGCAAAACTCCAAAAATTCACAAATTACGAATCATAAATGTAATTGTAGAACGGACTTAGGGGCAACACTGAATATTGTGAAATGGCATCATTCTGAAATGTTCATTTACAATGCCCCTATTTCTAGATTCCCCCCTTGTTTTATGTTGTTTTTTTTTGTCAATTTAAGTTGCATTTTGTGTCAGCATTTACATCCTAGCAGTGTTTTTGTCGCACCTAGGTCTTTAATAAAAAGGTATTTGGAACCTTTCTGCGCTATGGTGTGCTTTCCATAACTTCTACAAAATAAAGAGCCTTCCTGCAACAATATTATCGGTCGGAGAGTTGAAGGAATAGAGATGAGATGCTTCAGGTCCAAACGGCAATTATTTTATTATGTAGGCACAGTGGACATAACTCGATGTAACAGGGTGAGGTGCCCTGTACATTGCTTGTTTACTTTTAGATCGGGGTCCCCCTCTGCCCCTGTGTTATTTTGTATCATTATTATGATTTATTATTGTATACATGACGGCGAGCGCCGTATGTTATTGTTTTGTTTATTTTTAAAACGTGTCCTGGCAGAGGCGAGATCGGTGCTCGTCCTCTGCCAGGTGTAATGAAAAATACTCGTGCAGAAGGTGGCCATCTCCCGAATTAATTAAGTGATTAATTTAGTTGCTAATCGGGAGATGGTCACCTGAATATAAAAAGCCTGCAGCTCTCCAGTTCAGGGTGGGTGTTTTAGGTGGGTGATAGAGACGGAGAGCGAGAGAAGGTTTATTTAAAAACGAAACTAAAGCATAGCATACAGGAACAGTGACAGCGACTGCCCAGCCTGACCTGTATGGTTTAAGGTTTATTTATTTTGGATTTTGTGTTCGAGATTTGTTTTTGTTTACCCTTTTATTTTGCTCTGTGAGCAAGTGTTCTTTTGTTTAAATATTTATTTTATTTTTGGATTCATTAAATAAAACGGCGCCCGCGCCACTGCACAATACCTTTTTGTTTTTGTTGTCCCTTCTTCTGCCGTGACGTCACCACTCAGCCATTCCTGTCACACGTGGTGTCCTGCGTGGGATCGCAGCGCCTCCAGGACGCAGGCAGAAGAGGGTACTACATCTTTTTCATTTTTTTTCGGTTTTTTGATTGTGGTTGGAGGGAGAAAGGAGAGTAAGGAGGAAGAAGGATGGGAGGAAAACGGAGGATAGGGAGAAGGATGAGCTGCAGACAGCAGCAGCTGCAGCAACAGCAGCCCGGGTGTTACTGCTGCGCTGAGCCTGGGCATTCCAGGACCAACTTCCCCTGGTACCCCCTTGGACAGCGACCCCAACTATGCCCCATCTGCGGAGGTGAGCACTACGTGGCCCGCTGCCCTGTCCATCAGGAGCAGGGGTTGCCTCAGTCTCCACAACCAGCAGGGGGAGGTAGACTGCTGCTCCCACCGCCCCAACAACAGCGGCCACAACAGCAACCACAGCAGCTGAACAAGAGGTGGTGGTCCAGGGTGCCAACTAAGTTTGGACCCCCGGACTGGGCAGCTGAACAGGAGCAGTGGAGGAAGGAGGGGGCTCCTATGTGCGGCGCCTGTGGCGAGTTTGGGCACGTCAGGGAAGACTGCCCTTACGGGGACCCCCAGTTTGAAGAGGCGTGGAACCAGGGTCTGGTGGGGGACGCTGCAGAGTGGTTCTGGGCAGTGGACCAGACCCGGTCATCTCCAGCACCCAAGAGTGAGGAGCCCGAACGTCCTGCGCCTGAAAGGGAGGAGCCCGAACGTCCTGCGCCTGAAAGGGAGGAGCCCGAACATCCTGCACCCAAGAGGGGGGAGTCGGTGCGTCCACAGCCCAGGTACCTGCCAGCAGAGGGAGAGTTCCTGCTGGTTCCACCTCCACCTCCGTGGGAGGACTGCATGTCGCTTCCACCTCCGCCAGCAGAGGGAGAGTTCCTGCTGGTTCCGCCTCCACCTCCGTGGGAGGACTGCATGTCGCTTCCACCTCCGCCAGCAGAGGGAGAGTTCCTGCTGGTTCCGCCTCCACCTCCGTGGGAGGACTGCATGTCGCTTCCACCTCCGCCAGCAGAGGGAGAGTTCCTGCTGGTTCCGCCTCCACCACACTGGGAGGACTGTGTGTCGCTCCCACCTCCGCCAGCAGAGGGTGAGTGCCTGCTGGTTCCGCATCCATCGCCGCCACCAGCAGAGGGAGCATGCCTGCTGGTTCCACCTCCATCGAAGCCACCAGCAGAGGGAGCATGCCTGCTGGTTCCGCCACCAGCAGAAGGAGCATGCCTGCTGGTTTCAAAGCTGCCTCCTTCGCAGCCAGAAGGGGAGGAGCAGGAGCTGCCTCCTTCGCAGCCAGAAGGGGAGGAGCAGGAGCTGCCTCCTTCGCAGCCAGAAGGGGAGGAGCAGGAGCTGCCTCCTTCGCAGCCAGAAGGGGAGGAGCAGGAGCTGCCTCTTTCGCAGCCAGAAGGGGAGGAGCAGGAGCTGCTTCCACCACCACCCGAGGGAGAGCAGCAGGAGCTGCCTCTTTCTTCACCACCACCACCCGAGGGAGAGGAGCAGGAGCTGCCTCTCCCTTCACGACAGGATGGACCGAAACAGAAGGTTGGCGGTCCGCAGCTGCCCTTGCACAGGCTGCTAAAACGAGCAAGGGGGAAAATCGCTGGGTCGCAGCGGCTGAGAAGAGGGCCAAACCTAGCCCCAACGCTGGTCCTGGCTCCCCTCCTGCAATCGCCGCCTGAGGGTCCGCTGCCGCCGTCGCCTCCTGAGGGTCCGCTGCCGCCCTGTCATGCATCGCCTGGGGATGCCAGCCTCGCTTCGCCCAAGGATGTCTGTCTGGCATCGCCTGGGGTTGCCAGCCGCTCCGCATCGCCTGGGGTTGCCAGCCGCTCCGCATCGCCTGGGGTTGCCAGCCGCTCCGCATCGCCTGGGGTTGCCAGCCGCTCTGCATCGCCTGGGGTTGCCAGCCGCTCCGCATCGCCTGGGGTTGCCAGCCGCTCCGCATCGCCTGGGGTTGCCAGCCGCTCCGCATCGCCTGGGGCTGCCTGCTCCGCATCGCCTGGGGTTGCCAGCCGCTCCGCATCGCCTGGGGCTGCCTGCTCCGCATCGCCTGGGGTTGCCAGCTGCTCCGCATCGCCTGAGGTTGCCAGCCGCTCCACATCGCCTGGGGTGGCCTGTTCCGCATCGCCTGGGGCTGCCGTTTGCTCCACACAGGGTGCAGGGTGCGAGGGAGAAGTGGAGCTCCCGCTGCCGCCTCTATGGCCAGGGGCTCCCCTCCCAAGTCCGCTGCTGCTGCCGTCGCCTCCCGAGGGTCCGCTGCTGCTGCCGTCACCTCCCGAGGGTCCGCTGCTGCTGCCGTCGCCTCCCGAGGGGGCGCTGCCGTCGCCTGGGGTCGCCAGGGGTCCTGCTTCGCCTGGGGTCACTACACTATGGCCGGAGCCCCACGGAGGGGAACGGACGGCCATGAAGAAAAGGGGAGAGGTCAGGAGACCAGCTCCCCCAGCCGCACTTTCGCGGTCGGAGATCATGTGGTCGGAGCCCCACGGAGGGGAACTGCCGGCCATGAAGAAGGGGGGGGAGGTCAGGAGACCAGCTCCCCCAGCCGCACTTTCGCGGCAGGAAACACTGTGGCCAGAGCCCCACGGAGGGGAGCTGCCGGCCACAAAGAAGGGGGGGGAGGTCAGGAGACCAGCTCCCCCAGCCGCACTTTCGCGGCAGGATAGTGTATGGCGGGAGCCCCTGAAGAGGGAGCTGCCGGCCACGGAAAATTGGGGGGTGCCGGACCTCCCACCATGGCCACCCCCATGGACACTGTGCTTTCCCCCTCTTCCGGGACTTTGAGACTGAGGGGGGAGGTGGCCGTTGGGGCCATGTGTGCATTGCACAAGGGGGGGGATATGTAACAGGGTGAGGTGCCCTGTACATTGCTTGTTTACTTTTAGATCGGGGTCCCCCTCTGCCCCTGTGTTATTTTGTATCATTATTATGATTTATTATTGTATACATGACGGCGAGCGCCGTATGTTATTGTTTTGTTTATTTTTAAAACGTGTCCTGGCAGAGGCGAGATCGGTGCTCGTCCTCTGCCAGGTGTAATGAAAAATACTCGTGCAGAAGGTGGCCATCTCCCGAATTAATTAAGTGATTAATTTAGTTGCTAATCGGGAGATGGTCACCTGAATATAAAAAGCCTGCAGCTCTCCAGTTCAGGGTGGGTGTTTTAGGTGGGTGATAGAGACGGAGAGCGAGAGAAGGTTTATTTAAAAACGAAACTAAAGCATAGCATACAGGAACAGTGACAGCGACTGCCCAGCCTGACCTGTATGGTTTAAGGTTTATTTATTTTGGATTTTGTGTTCGAGATTTGTTTTTGTTTACCCTTTTATTTTGCTCTGTGAGCAAGTGTTCTTTTGTTTAAATATTTATTTTATTTTTGGATTCATTAAATAAAACGGCGCCCGCGCCACTGCACAATACCTTTTTGTTTTTGTTGTCCCTTCTTCTGCCGTGACGTCACCACTCAGCCATTCCTGTCACACTCGAACAGTTGTTCAACAAGCTTGCAGGCTCCCCTTAAATAGCCGTTAGCCTGCCAACAACATTTCAACAATGTAGTAACCCCAACCAATCCCCAACCAATCACTGCCCAGGTGCACTCCTCCATCCCTTGATTCCCTTGGATCCACTGAATCCCATGGCCACACTGGCGAGTGGTCACCCACGGTACAGGCACCTGCACTATTTTCTGTTTCTCACAGCAACACTGGCACTTGGAAAAATGTGTATGTTTATGCAGGGCTGCACTGAGTATATCTGCCAAATCCTTGTAGCTGATCTTCACTCGTTCTCAGGAACAAGCAAGTCAGGTGCTAGAGCTGCACATACTGTATGAACTCGAGAGTAAAGGGATATTTGAGAAGAGAGTTTTATAGCAAATCAGAGATTTTTCGGTTTTAATGGAAAACTCCCAACCATATATCTGTATTATCAATAAGATCACTTCAAATAGGGACCAAACAATTGAGTCGCAGTGGTGGGTTGTTCCATGCAGATAAGACACTACGGAAAACGTAGATGCAGCTAAAACATGCTTAAGCACTGTATTTTTGTATCCCTAACAACTTTCTCTTGAAGATTGTTATGTGTTGTTGCAGAAATTAAGTTCAGTCCAGCGAAAAGGGGTATAATATGTTTAAAGATATTAGGTAGAGCTGTAAATCTGGATAGCGGCACCAAAAAGCGTAATCCAAGCTATATTTGCTAAATCGCCTATGTCATGTTAAAGTGTTTTTTCTATAGCTATATCTATCTATCTATCTATCTATCTATCTATCTATCTATCTATCTATCTATCTATATTAAAGACAACAAAAAAATTAAGTTAGGGAGCACCACAGTGAATTTTTTTCATTAGTAAAATATTTTATATGGGTAAAACATCAATTCATTTTAAGTTTCCCCCATTTTTGGTAAACAGCATTCTTGTTATAAAGCAATGTTTGAGAGTGTTTGGTTTTTGGGTTTGGGTATGACACTTCAAAGAAGTTACATTTGTTTAAAGACACTTTCCTCCTATTGAAAGTATTGAACTATTCTGAATGACTGCATCCTTTTTCACTAAGACAAAAGACTTTTCATCTTTTGAGGCATCTAGAAACAAGTAAGCACCAGACACCCGAAGAAAGGGAGTCTTCCACTTCATTTAAAACTCATTAATATTCTTCACACCAGTGGCTCTTTCACGGAAAGGGGTTAAAGTAAGGGACCCGCCCCTTCTACTGTAATGGAATGACTAGTCAACACGGTTTACATGGTCAGTGCAACCAGGAAGAAAGCACCAATACTGACCTTGTTACTTTATAATGAGAACAAACTGGGATTTATACATTCTTTGCTGCATTTTTATGCAATTGCTAAACAGCTAAAATATGCAATTAATACACGAATCAAAACATTTCTTTCCCACAAGTGTAAGGAAGAAAAGGTTAAAGGACAGCAAAAGTGTTTACACTGTGTGGTTAGTAACTTTTTGATTTATTATATACTTTCCTTATACTTTTCCGGATATACACGTTTAACTTTTTAAGAAAATGTACTAGTTAAACAAAAAGAATGCAGATGATTTATTTCTTCTCCCACCGAGCATTCTTTTTTGAAAATAGAATAAAGAAAAATTGTATTCAAGATTGTAAGCAGTGTAATGGATCTCCTCCTACTGTCTCACAAGTTAATAATACCGACATGAGCATAAGACACGGACTTACCTGTCAACTATGGAGCTTGCTCTTTAGTTGAATGGTAATGTTCACATCTGAACCTCATTTCCATTCAATGTAATGGGCTGACACTATAATGTTTCTAATTTATGATTATGACCACCATTTTATAAAAGCATTATGGTACCTCATGATGTGCAGATAGCGCCCCCTGCCATTGTGATATTTGCATAATACCTAATATATACGTAGTAATTTATTTATAACAAAAAAAGGCATCATACAATAGAACCTGATCAAATTTGTTAAACGTTATTACAGTATCATCAAATTGAACCCCATTTGAGTGGTGGGATCAACTTAGTTTATAAGGTAAGAATGTTTCCAGGAAAAGTTTTAGATGGCCTATTTTATTATAATTGTTTTACTTTATATTAGCTAACCGTTAACAAAAAAGAACCGCATTTCTCAAAAACGCCCCTTAAAATAAAGTGTGACTTGATATTCTTTATTGTTTAGTGTTTCTATGTTATTATATGTTAACATGTTGTGTGTCTGTTTTCCTTTGACTCAAGTAAACAGTTTCTGATTGTACATTACATTAATTTTGGTCCACTCATTAACTGTTATAATTACAGACAATTAAAACGATTTTACCTTGTAATTCAGTGCAATATCTTGTCCAGAGAAAGTGAAATACAAAAATAGATGGGGGAAAAAATGAATAATGCTGTTCTAAAAAAACACATTTGTAATGTCCACTGAGCAGGTAACAATGACCTGCTTTGCAAAACACAGCAACCAACAATCAGCAGTATCACAGACAATGTCTTATGAAACTGGCAGGCTTCCATGTGCTGTCCCAGAATCCTCTCTTCCCGAGACTGGGTTTGACAGTTAAATAATATAGCCTGCTGGGTTTCAAAGAAGCGTTTTCAATACTCAGTACAAGGATTATGTGACATGTCATAAAACGGCTGCCTGTGTCTTCACAACCAGCCACAAAAGTGAAGGAAGAACAAAAGCTTGAATGAAAACACCTAGACTTTTTACCTAGTACAAAAGGTGGGCATTAGTCATTTTATAACAGGCTTTTATAACAGTTAATTACATATAAATTGGAGAAAGACATAACACAGTAACAAACTCCTCTTTTTCCACATTTGCTTAGAATGGGAATTCTGCATGCAATGTGAAATGACAGGTCCTTATAAAAGAAAAGAAGAAAAGTGAATCACAAACCCAGTGGACATTGTAACCTGTGATGTTTCTAAAAGAGCACAAATGTCACATAATAAAGAAAATGAATTCATATATAAAAGCAATATATACTGAATAGAAAATTATTTTTGGGAGGAATATTGTTGATTTATCCAGAGTCAAAAGCTCCAGGAACATCCACTCTTCCATGTGCATCTACACAGGAACTTGATCCTAACCTTAAACCACAATTTTACCCCAAACCTTTCCCAACCTAAAGTTACAATCCTTAAAAGTTTTGTGAATTGAGCCCTGTGTGTCAGAGCCATCACTCAGAGAGTTCTCCATCCATATAACTCACTTCCAGAGATAACAAAGGAAGAACAACTCATTGCTCATTTACTGACAGATTCCTATTTGGAATTAACAAGATAACAGGCCCTACTCAAAAAACTTCAAGGACTGTTTTATGATGAGTGTTTATAAACATTCTCTTGAGACTAAACTAACAAAACTAATCAACCTTTCATGAATACAAACCTGATAGAATTAATAATGGCCTTAAAAACGTCCTTAACAAACCATTTCTTAAAACTGAATCAAGCCCAACATCACTAGTAGAACCTTGGTGGGCTGGAGCCGGGACTCCTCCCCTGAGTTAGCCCGCTAAAATATCTGTCAGTCAACCTTTAATTACTTGTCAGTCACGCTATTTAAATTGTAGCCATCTTTCTGGCAAACCCAATCGTAAAACAAACCTTGTTTTCAATCGGTTTAAAAATGACTACTCACCCAAGGCAGCTTTCGTTTTCAACTGACTCAGATGAAGATTTTTTCTCTCCTTCTGGCTGTCTTCTGTCAACAAATAATCAGCCGAAAAAACCTTCAAAGAAATTTGACAATTTGACAATGCAGCTGCTTCAATCTCTGCTTATACAGCTGTGCCTGCTGCCATTCCTCTTTGCTGCTCTAAACTCATTAGACCACAGGGTGATTCTCCAGCGCAACTTTTTTACAAAGATTGGCCCATCGACAAACTCGTGAAAGCCCTTTTCAAAAAAGGATTGCCCATTGAAACAGGGAGCGATCAGGCTGCTTTATTTGTTTCATATTGCAAATCCATATCCGCCAAGCCCGTCTTTCCTCCTGAAAAGTCTCAGCAGAGATCCAAACTAGTCAGTTCACGCTCTGCCCCTGCTACATTGCAAGCTTTTCTCACATCCGATTCAGCGAATACAACCCCTCTGTTTTCAATTCCATCTGATCCTTCCTCCGATTTGCGTTATCAGACTTTTAACGATATCAAGCAACTCATTCATCCTCTTTCCTCCACAGTTTCTACAGTATCTGATCACCTGGATGCACTTGATAACAGAATCACTTACTTGGAACCAGCAGCCATTTCATCCTCATCAGGGACACCAGCAGCAGCGCTCACCTCTCCCGCTGCTTCAGCCACACCCACACCTGCTCTTGAGCTGCCAATCTTCACTCTAGCAACTGCCTCTAGTTCAGCATCCTTTTCTGCTTCAGTAGTTCACCACCACTCTCTCTCTCCTCAACTGAGACGCAATACCATTGAAGGTAAAGACATTTATTTAGTTTCAATACTTATTTCAACTTCAGAATTTCTGGATCACAGGGTAGTTGACTGTGGAGATCTGTCTGTTACTCTAAAATCTCGGGATCCTCGGCTGTGTAAAAAATTCACTCTTGGTGAATTTGTGCTTACATTTCCTGTTTTTCGCAATATCATTACACTGTATCTCTAATAACACTGGCGACGCTTTTTCTAGTTTACAGATCATGCAATTCAGATGTCTGTCTCCCTCAGCTCTAACCTTTCCCTCTACCTATCCCTCCATCCAGAGCTGGTTTTCAACTAAAATTTACATTTGCAATCTTCTGTCTTCAGCTCATTCTAAAGCTGTTCTTCCTCCCCAATTGCATTCTCTCATTGACCATCAACCAGTCCTTCCTCAGCGGTGGATCTTATATTTGCTCTTCTATCATCGATATTATTCCACTAAACAAAGTATTGCTAGCATGGCCAGAGTGGGGGCCATCTCTCCACCACCAGAGGTTTCCTCCAACAAAGGCAGGGTTTTTCCTCTCTGCTGAGTGGTTAGATTAGTTAATAAAAAAAATTATATATATATATATATATATATATATATATATATATATATATATATATATATATATATATATATATATATATATATATATAATTGTAATTAATCAAATGTTTGTAATTGATCACTAACTTTCTTTTCTAACTAAGAATTTTCTCTCTTCTTTGCACTGGTGGCGCAGTTACGGGGAGCAGGAGGTCCTCTTTTGGGGGCAAGTGAAGCTTTGCATCACCCTACAAGAGGAAGGTTCCCTCTGGCCAGAGGGGACCCCCGGCCAATTAACTTTAACTATATTTTGTTTTCCATTCTCCTGCTAATTTGTTCATTTGCACCTGTGCCAGTTTCCCCCTTCGGAGAGCAAGCTGCTCCCAACTTTCGAGCTATTCATTTGACTCAATTATCGAAGATGACTCCTACAGCTGGGGGGCCGGGGGGGGGGGGGGAGAGTCTGGCCCTGGCCCTGGCCCTCTTTATGTGTTTATTTCTTATTCTCTTTTCCAGTGCTTTTATTCTCCCTGCATAGATCATAAGGCTCTCTCTCGACTAGATGATTCAGTAAGCCAGGGAGACCTTGGTTCATCCTCCTATCCTTCCTTAGTTTCCACTTGGGGGAAATCCTCGCTTCCCGGCCTTGGAGGTCGATCGATTCGGCCTCACCTCAGCGAGGGCGGTTCTCCAAGTAGTCAAGGGAAACCCCTATTCTGTTACTAAGTCAGAAGCACTTTGTCTTTATTTCGTAGTCCCTTACACAGGCCTGGCTCCTGCCTCGTGAATATCTTTAATAGTTTGTGCTAATTAAGAGTTACTTAATGTAGTCAGCTAATGTGTCCGTTTACACTTAACCAATGAAGAATTGGATGTTATTTTTTATTACTAAAATATTATTGAGGCTTTAAGAGTCTGCTTAAGATTCCTGCGACTCAAGGCCTGGAAAATCTGGTATTGTGATTTACAAAACCTGCATTGTTCCTGTACCACATGATCATTCCCTTTATTTCATGTACAAATACGGTTCTGCCATTTTCACCCTGAGCTTGTACTGTTGTTACACTTTTGTACTGATACTGAAATGGCCAGTTGTATACAGACAGTCCTCCACTGTCGCTGATGTGCATATCTGGTGTCCTTACAGCTAATGTGCTGTAGTGCAAACACAGCACCCTTTTTATGTCTTTTTGTTCATTTAATTATTTCTAATTAAATTCAATAAAAATATACATTGTTTTTCGTTTGCTACATCTAACGAGACAAGCATTTGCCTCAGCTATAGTAATATCATGTATTACAAAAACCTTCTGTGGACCTATCTGGTGTTCTCAAATAAAACACTTCTTTATTATTGTTACATCAAACATGGAATAACTCATTTGCAAATGAATGTCCTTTCATTCTTGTGAAATTGCGAAGTGTGCCCTTATTTGCATGTGTTTGTTTCCGTGTTAGAGTGGTTACCAGCTTTCTACAGCTGGTGTGGGCTATGCTTAGTACCTGCTACTTACCACAAAACCTGGCACTTAATGCAACTAGTTACAGACTTGATACTGAATCCTAAAGACAGCTAGTCCCCACATAAGAAGCCTTGGGTAAAAACAATGTACATTAAAGAGTGCTTGAAGATGTCAGTGAACTTTATGTAGCTTATGGATATATGGTGTTATAAAGTGAGTAAAAGTATATTCCATTTATCTTTCTCTCTGCAGCTCCAGTAGAAGTATGCCATGTATGGCCCTTCTGTCATGCATCATGTGACCTTATTTGGCAAACCCACATTTCATCTAACCGCTGATGACATTAATGATTATAAAAGCCAGTCAGGTTCTGCATAGATCGGCCATTATGTTACAAAGGTGCTGCCCCCCAAACCTAACAAAACATTAGAATACTGAAACTAGTTTTAAAGAGAGATATGAAATTCAAGAATCCTAAGCGTTCCAGACCAAAATAAAATGTAAAAATGTATTTTAAAAATGTCTTCACATTTATAATAATTTATAATAGAATGAATATCCTCTGTAACAGCCATTACCTGTAGATAATTGACCTTGCCTTTAGCTCGAGCTCGGTAATGAACACTGTGTTGATAAATAATGCTTAATTATCCCGACCATGTAATGAATTGGCATCGCAGCCCACTGAATTGAATGCAAAGGCGAGGACTGGATGCAAACCGCAAACTATACGGTTCACAGATGAACATCTTACCATTCAACTAAAGAACCAGCCCTGTAGTCATCAGCAGGGATCCTAGGAATCCATTTGCTACGGAATAACACAGAAAAACGTGGATTTTCTATGATAACACGGAAAAACGCGGATTTTCTATGTTTTCAGAGATATTTTAGTTTTACACTTGGGGAAGGGAAAAAACATGCAATGTTTTTTTTTTGTTTATTTGATAATAACCAAATCAATACATGTATAATAAATAAACATTAACACAGGCAACTTTGATTTAAATATACGTAAACAAACCTGTCTAATACAACTGCTTCCGGTATTCATGTTCAGTTTACTTCAGTATTCAGAGCTGTTCAAAGATGTCGAAAACATAAAAAATCACCCCTAAAGATTGGGTCAATGAGTTTGGCAAGGGCAAATTTCATGTCGATGGTAATGTGATGTTTTGTACTTTATGCAGCAAGGCTGTAGATTACGCTCGTAGACAGACGATTGTATAATGGGAAGCGCTAAACATAAATTGAATGCAAGGAAACGTAAACAAGATGAGGCCGAAACAGCAGGGCCATCAAACACTGAAACAGACCACTGTGTTTGGATAATTTCAGTGTCTTACAACTGCCAAAGAACAGCGGGAAACTGTTTCAGATTTTGTCAAAATGCGTATAAAAGCTGACATTCCTCTGTACAAAGTGAATTAACCGTCAGATAGAGATTTTTTCAGCAAACACATTAGGAAGGTGGTGCCATTGCAAAGTCAGACCAATTGTAGCTGGAATGCTGCAGCTCTATTTTAACAATAGCCACCCGGATGACGAAGACTAACTCAGAGTTGAACTAACATGAATATTTTTTTTTTACAGGGAACTTTTTGTAATGTTTGAATTAAAAAAAAGTAAGTTTGTTTGTTTTATTGATTAATGGCGCTGGTAGAATTAGAATTTGAAAGTGTAACCATTTTTATTTATTATTTAGCAGACACATTTATCCAAAGCAACTTATGCATGTTACACGTAATACAAGATTACAGTTCAAGAATAATTAAAGTTATAAACTAAAATACAACATAAAGAGACACAACAAGTGTAACAAGAACAACAATAAACACTTCCTGTGTTAACTGTTACCCAGTAGTACTGTCTGTGTGTCTTATAATGTGGCAGGGAAAACTCATTTTTAACACTTTCAATTTACTCATAGAATAACGCTGATTTTTCTTTTTTTTATTGGATAATTTCATTTTTTATTGTGGAAAACTAGGATCCCTGGTCATCAGCCACTAGGACAGCCGTTAGATTTTTTTTAATTATTATATATTTTTGGGTATAAGCATCTTTTGGTGCAAAGTTGTGTGTAGTACCATTAACATTGTTAATTCCTATAGTTATTCAGATAATCACAAGCAAAATGTTCATACTCTGGTTGCAATTTGGCCTAAGTACTAGAAAGCCATTTTAAGTTGGCCATTTGGATTAGTAGCAGGTTTCACACTTTGAGCTCAGAATACCACTACAGCTGTTAGCTCCATTATCTGGAAATATGAACTCAATACACAAGTGCATCAAGCAGTGCCATTAGTCTGTGTGAATTGTAGGTCATGCCTTTGAGCAAATGCTTATGGATTCATGGAATTAGACAGCCTGGTTTAAATTCCAGCAGTGCGTTTTCAAAATCAAATGCACAGCCACCCAGGAATGTTCTATTTGTATATAAACTACAGAATGACTCTGTTTTTGTATTTGTACTCTTAACAAAACTGACAGGACTTGCCTATTCTGAACTACTTCAATGGCTTTAGGCACATAAGACTCGTCACTTCACAAAGCAGATATTCATCGCACACTTTCTACAGGTGGCAATTTTCTATTTATATATACTCTAGTCACACTACCTAAATAATGACTATTGGATACAACATAACAGACTGAAAAAAACTCATTAAATAACTATTTTACGTGGTGTAAGGGACATATTTCATTGTTCATGCATTTAGTTAAATTACAACTTTAAAAGCGTATCTCTTTAGAATAAAACATGATTTTTGGTGCATTTACCCAATTTGTAAGTTTTCGACATCTTTTGGTGGCAAATTCTGCTTTGCACATAAAAGGCAGGAACATGTTTTGCCATAATAGTGATAATAATAAATAACACAGGAAATGTAATTGAATTGTATGGTAATTAATTACATTTGTTCAGGTACTTTTCTTTATCAGAAAATCTGATCTGATGGGTAAGTAAAATGCATCACACTTAACAGGCTTTCAGCCAGCTAAGGATCAAGCACAATCACTGTACACACAGTGTCCCCATGTCAAGCTTATCCCAGAACAGATCTGCTGTTGAAGCAGTATTATGATTTCAGATCTGTAGAGTACCAGTGGCTAGAATAACACAGTACATCTCAAGGCAACCCTTAAAACTACCAGTTCTGCATTGCAAGCCATGTCAATTGATAGATAAATACAACAATCTATCTGTCACATTAAACTCATGTTTTTTTGTTTTTTTTTAAATTTAGTGCAGTTTTTGCTAACTCCTGTTTCACAATCAGAACACTGTTCTATGAACACTGAAGACTTCTAAAGAGGTACAGCAAATCTAAATCCACTCAACACAGCAGACTGCTAGTGCAGTATACTCACCTCAACACAATTAAACTGCATTATGACCCTTCTTATATTATTTTGGAATGACATTCAGACTATATAATTTGTTATAGTAAGTAAGTTGTCTTTTTGAAGATTGTCTAATTGCTAACACAGTTCATATTCTTTCCTTGCTTTATTTTAAGTGGCACAGTTTATCAACCGTTAACAGGCACCTTACTAACACGTTGACAGATGTTGCTCATTTTAATAGTTAGTTCATATACATTTTTACTTATTTATAAACTTCTAAAAGGTATAATAAAATAAATTAAAATCTAATTTGCTAAACATTACTACAGTTACATCTTTAAAAGTGCCTTAAAAAAAGATCTGGTTGACTTGCAGTTAGTAATCCTGAAGTAGGGATCTGATGCTTGCAGAACAGTTTCAGCTTGTTTTATTGTTAGTTTAAAAATATTTTTGAAAATAAAACCAAACATGGTCCATGGCATTTCATATACCATATTAAAGAGATAATAACCAACGATTAAAGAAAAACATTCTCTTGCCTTAGCATAATGGTCTTCTATGGGTGGTTTAGTTTACCAGACTTTATTTTCACTTTTAATGAAGTCAATTTAACCTACCACAAGACTGTAAATTCACTCCCTCTGTACAGGTATTAGGACCTGAAACATGAAACTGCTGCATATTTAGGTGGTGTCAGTGGGACCCTAATACCAGGGTAACGAATCTTCACTGCACTGGTAGGATGAAAGATAAGGAATTTAACAGAAATGTTAATGTGTGGTGATAGCATGTTTTCAAAAGCCTTAGTAAATCCAGGTTAGTACCCTAGATTTTGCAGGGGGTCTAATTTCCGTATTTACAAGACATTTATGATGTTAGTATTCTAAATTTATTCTGATGGCTACACCACCACATGTCATGGTAAAAATCAGCTTCAAAGAATATATTTCAAACACAAAATACTGCTCTGAGATTCTTTAAACAGTGTGATCATTTGAAATGAATTAAGTATGTAAAAAAAATCTACAAATGTGTTATAAAAATTATTTATAACAATAGAAGGCTATTGTAATACAGTGTTATAAGAACGTGCAACTAGGAAATTGAAAGAATACTTATAATGACTATATACTAGACGTGAAGCTTAACATTAGTAATGTATCATTGTCAAAACCTGTAAAAATGTATATATGTTTTAACACATAACAGTGTATTTATTTTCCAAAAGACCAGCACAGTGTGTAACTTTATAACCACCTTGGCCATTAATAATTACAATGAGTGTTTAAAGCACTACCATAGCTATAGTTTAAAATGATAATATTACATTTGATTTAATCCAAGCCTTGTGTTTGAAAAGGCCACTAATCGAGGGACTCTGTTAATTCCTCTGTGCGTCCTTCTGAATGGAATGCTTAACTTTCACACACCCAGTGAACCCATCCTCACTGACAATGCAATAGTAACTCTGCCTCTGCATTTACTGACCACCTAGCTTCAATTACAAGTAATCCCAACCCCCTTGTGTATAATCCCTTCATGGCTCCTAAAGAAACATTACTTTGTGATTGTTTGCACTGCATTACTTTTAAACGTAAGTTGATAATGACTCTATGAGGAAGTGTGATTCCTACCATCTCTCTAAAGAGTGTTAAAATGTGTAGATAAAAGGATACACAAGAATGGCCAGTTAGTTGGGGGTGATGATGTTTGCTTTTCTGCCCCACTGTCTGGGAAAGGCGGGCAGTGGGGGGTTCAAAATACTTTATACCTAATCAAAGTCTACATATCTTTTGAGGAGTAAATATTAGCATGTTTAATACTTCATCAAGAGCTATATCAATCATCTCTTCAGGGAATTATGTGGCAGATGTATGCTTAAGTGAGATAATGATAAACAGACAGCAGAAGGCTCCTTTAAAATCAATTTTCTTCTGGTGTTAGTAGTAATTAATGGCCCTAATTGATTACAGCACTGGTGGGACTGGATGGGTCTAGTTTATTGGTATTGCTGATTCTGGCACTTGTCCAGTTTACTGTTGTTCTACTAAAAGCAGTGAGAGTAAATCCTAACACAAAAGCTGTTTATGTGTAGACAGAGAGAGAGGGAGAGAGCTGCACTGTAGTGTTTACAGAAGGCTCATCTTATGGTTGAATGTGCTACATTTACCAATGATGGCCCCACTTTTCTTTGTGTTTTACATTTGCCAGGGCCAGCACATATGTTTACTTACCAGTCTTTCTAAGAAAGTAATTAGTTTGCTTCTGTCACTAAGCCGCTGCCTTTCACCTTGGAGAAAATATGAAGATATTATATAAATGTACTTGTTTATATAATAGGAGGCTGTGTGGTCCAGTGGTTAAAGAAAAGGGCTTGTAACCAGGAGGTCCACTGACTCATTGTGTGACCCTGAGCAAGTCACTTAACCTCCTTGTGCTCCATCTTTCGGGTGAGATGTAGTTGTAAGTGACTCTGCAGCTGATGCATAGTTCACACACCCTAGTCTCTGTAAGTCGCCTTGGATAAAGGCGTCTGCTAAATAAACAAATAATAATAATAATAACATCAGAAATGACTTTTGAAGGGCCCCAACTCATTGCAGAAATGGACTTGCAGTGCAATTGAAATCCATTCTGTATGATCTTCACTATTAACAGTTTCTGTTGAGGGTAGTTTATAGCTATTATTTCTCAGAGAAAGCAAAACATGAAGCAAAAACATTTTTAAAAAGGGTGGGTTACAGGTATGCAACATGAAAATCCACCATGTAAGTAGAGGTCACTTAAACTTAAGCTGTTTAAGTGTATGCACGCAGTGTACATTTGCATTACGTAGTTTTATTCAATCGTCAAGCTCCTATAAGGATGTCAAGCCAAAAATATAGGTAAATCCTCAAAGGATTTTCTCCAGGTCTTCAGTAACGCAATTTTTATTTGAAAAAAAAACACCGTTATAATTCTAAAACAAATAAGAACCAATTTAACACCACTTATAAATTCCTAAGTTAAAAGGCACAGTAGTTTTTATCTGATTTGATAACTTTTTTGTATGTGTTTCTCCTTTCTAAAAAAAAGGGCTAATGAACAATTAAATGAGTACCGTATGTTTAATAATCTACTGTTCTTTATTAGATTTGTAATCAGTAACATGGATTATACTAAAAAAATAAATAATAATCCTGGACTGATGGCATTTGACCTGGAATCCATATAGTGTTTAATGTCTGCTGAAAGATGTGACTGGCAACCGACCTCATAACACATTTTCAGATGTCATCAGTCTCTCTAAAATAAATGCACTGTTGCACACTAGAAAAAAAAAATAGACAAATCGTTAAAATTGAGGTAATTAAAGTACAGCTGATGCGAATTCACAGAAAAGGTGTTTTTTATGGCAAAGTACTATGCACTTTTAACGCAACTGGGACTAGTCCCCAAAATCCCTAAAAGCCTTTGTTCATTTCTAATGAGGTAATAATCGCAACAGTGCGATTTCAGCTATCCTCAGAATCACTCATGCAGCGAGCAAGACGAATACCTGGACAGGCTGTTGTTTCTTCCATTTTATTTATTTATTTATTTTATTTAAATGTAGCCTAATGATTTTCAGGGCTGTATACCGCACGTTAGTAATCGTTAAAATCAAATTCTTTAGCTCTAAATAACAAAAATACACCGATTCACCTTCTGTGTCATATCGAATGTGCACTCAAATGAAGACACAGTGTAACGTAATAGTGCAATTGATCATAATTTATGAAATTTTACCAGACAAGATTGCACCTGACCATGGCAAGTTTCTATTAACATCGCAGAAGCTTTGCTGGGGCAAGGTCAAGATACCTTTTAAACCCGTTGTGCTGTACAATCAAACAAAAAGTCAAACGATGTATGGTTTTTGACATTATTGTGTCGCTATACTTGCCTGCATGGGGTAATACTTTATTTACAGATAGCGGTTTCTGTTGTATATAGCCCCTTAACTCTCTCCCCGATATATTATGATGAAATGTTATGTAAATTATGCAAACAAAACGTTTTTCTTTTTTTTCCAAAGCATAATTTCATTAGTTACCAAGTGTTTTACTCTGTGGCAATATACTGTACATATATGTCTTTCGTGAGATTAAATAAAATACGCCGGTGCATTTTAAAGACAATCGATGCCATATGAGTAACTAGAATGAATAAGAATACGAATACGAATAACAAGTCTTAATAAGTCTATTGGTAATAGGCAGGTGCTGATCAATGGTTTTCAATTGTATATCATACGAACCGATAATTGAACTAAATCGGTGCCTGGCCATGTACGTCACGGCCATATCTTAATATAATATATAGTCCATTTGTTTTGGGTTTTCTGCTCATTTAGAAACTGCGCACTGTTGATAAACCAACAATGATTTATTCTTCTTACATGGTGAATTTTGACCCAACAAGTGGGCTACCTGCAAGATGCTGGGGAGATTTATCAAGGATTTACTGTATTGAGAACGAATGAAGCGTCCGGTCTAGCGAAGATAACCGCAGAACTCTAGGGCAGCAAAGACGTTTTTCCTAGATGTACTTTACACAGACCTTACGTGGTCCATGTCGAAAAGACACTTACAAATGCCCTGAAAAAAAAAAAAAGTCTGTCAATTATTTTGTTTTTCTCATTTCGCCTGGAATGTAGCTTAGTTTTTGACAAAATCGTGGATTAACAATAAACTAACTCCTCACTAGTTAATCTTAATAAAATGTATTTTTTGTTTGTTTGTTAGTGGGCATCTAAGTTAAACGAATTGCATATCATTTCAAATATGTTTTTTACTTTATTGTCCGAAGGGGTATTACTTTAAGAAATTTGGAAATGCACTGATGGTAATTGTCCTACATAAATGATATCCTATTAAAATGCGTCTTATGAAACAGGTATGATGCGACCTGGCAATAACAATATAGGCTACACTATAGTCGTAGGCTATAGTTTATGAATGGTCGGGTTTTTTAAGCATCAAAATATACACCTACCTATATATTTATTTGAAATCCATTATTATCTTTAATATAATTATTTGTATTGTAAATGTCAACATTGTGCTGCCAAAAATGAATTCGCTCTGGGTACATAGAATTACAGAGGAATAACTTTTTTTATGAGAAAATGAACATTCTGCATTCATCTAATATTGCTGTTGCCTTTGTTCGTCTCAAATGGATAATGAAAATGAGAGCGTTTGTAGCTTCATAATAACTAATATATTTAAAAATGCTATAGCCCTATAGATTTATCTCGTGAAATAAATTAGTAGCATTGCAATTTTAATGAGAAGTTCTTTCAATACCATACACAATCGGTTTTATGTACATTTATTAAAAAAATAACACAACAAGAGAAAAAGACTCATCACTATACAATGTTCATTATATAACAAACGTACACCACACTTATATCCTACTGAACAGAAAATTATATTTACTTTGTTAAAAAAAAAACCATATAATTCCGTGCTTAAAAAAAAACATGCTCTTTATACGTACCTATTTTACAAACTTCAAATACGTTAAATAACCGCAAAACTGAATATTGGCCGTGTCTTTTATCACACTTCTCCTATTGACTGATATTATGATTTTTACATATGTGCTACATCAAGATAGATAGCAAATACTACAATTGTAATAAAATAATGGTTTATAAATATATAATACAATCAAAAATAACATATGCCATTGTTGAGGCACTTGCACTGATACCTATTCGATTCCCCAATGATGTTCTCATCAAAAACATAAACAGTGCTATACATGACATATAAATAACTGTACAGTCTTATAGTAATACTAGCAGGAACGTCTTTTAGATTTGTAATGTACAGTTTTCTATTGATCGGTATTCTTGCCAGTTTCCTCGTCACTTTGATCGTCTGTGAAACAAACGTCGATATCACTGTCATTACTGTTGTCACTCTTTTGCTCCTGGTCCTGGAAAATGCTCTCAATTTTATCATCAGTCTTTTTAATAGTTTGCCCTGGATGTCTCGACTTAACATGCCTCTCTAGATCTCTTCGGCGGACCAACACTTTTCCACAAAACTCACACCTGTACGGGGTGTTGCCCTCCGCGTGCAGGCGGATGTGTTTGTTTAGATTGCTCGGGTCCCCAAAAGGCCTGAAACACACTTTACATTTCAAAGGTTTGTAACCGGTATGAGTCCTCATATGTATCTTGAGTCCATATTTGCGGGAGTAGAGTTTGCCACAGTATAGGCACAGGTGCCCCTTTTTAGGTTTGCCAGAAGCCGAGGTTGTGGTGGGCATTGACTGTAACCTCGACCGGTTCTTCTCAACGGTAATTTCAGAAAGCTGTTGCGTGTGCATGGCAATCTCCCTATCAATGTTAGTAATGGTGCTCAAGTCTGGGTTGAGCGCTGGGGCACCGAAGTATGACACCGATTCTGGATACTTGATCAGATTGCTGAAGTGGAACTTCAACGGATAATAAGGAGAACTGCAGAGGAGCTCTCCGTTGTAGACGGTAAATGGCATGAATGGGATGTTACATTCTCCACTGTATGGTTTCACCCGGTCAAACTGGGGGATAGAAAACCTCTCAAAATGCAGCCCAGAAGAAATCTGCGAGTAGCGAGATGGGGATAACCCCGAGTGGAGACGACTTTCTACGTGTTTAAAGGCAGACGTTTCCTCAAAGTGTGGAAATAATGGGAAGCCTTTAATGGCATTGCTGCAGGATAACACTGGTGATATGGAATCGGTGGGGTGGCTGCATTTGGAAGGATGGCCGACCGCTATCGACTCACTCATTGTCCGCGTTGTCTTAATGTTTCCTAAAAGTTTACTAAAACCAAGTCCGTTCTGTTTTACATTGTTATCTTCTCTGGATGCTTCCGTCGATGGGAGCTTCGAAACCCCCGTTGGTTTAAAAGCCGACCGTACTCCAGGATGGAAACCCATATTGTTAAGCACTGAAGAAGTCCCACCCAGACCAACGAGCTGCCCGTGGTTTCTCGCAGAACTGACGCTCATGTCTAATGCTCGGTCCTGCTCCCCTGGCGCCGTGGTTTTCTTCGTTATTGCTGTTTTGTTTAAAAATTGAGATGAAGGCGCTGTCCTTTTTATATGCTCAGAACCTGTCGCGTTCTGGTTATGGCCGTTTCTCAGTGGCGCAGCAAAGTTCGCAATGTCTCCTGATTTCGGAGATCTGCTATAATTGCCCGAGCTCCTGTCTTGTTCGCTGTTCACGACGCCCCTGCCATTGCTTAAAGCGCACTGAAAGTGGATATGAGATTTCAACGTATTGGGATATTTAAATATTCTCCAGCAGTACCAACAGATATAGCGTTCTTCACCTAAAACAAAACAAGCAAAAAACAGAGATAAGTTAATGTCATAGATCACACAAATACGTAATAATAAACTATTATTATTATTGTTGTTGTTGTTGTTGTTGTTGATTGATGATACTACTACGACTACTACTACTACTACTACTACTACTACTACTACTACTACTACTACTAATAATAATAATAATAATAATAATAATAATAATAATAATAAATGGCAGAGGGTCGAATCGTTTGGTGTAATAGTGTTGTAATCCCTGCACTGCTATTATTTACCATTGTCCATAAAAGAGCAAATGCATGTCCAATCTGGCGTGTATAGCGCGCAGTGATTGAGTTAGTACTGCTTTCGGTGTATGGCTCTGCAGTGGAAGTCACAACAGCTGTTGCTTGAAATCGTATGGGCGCTATAGACAATGCAGTTGGTCCATCTGTTAATGCTAAAGAATAGGAAGCGTATGTCAAGGAGTTGGAAATATTGGCCTAAGAACAGTCTATAGATGAGCTCTTCGGTATAAACCAGCGCAATGTACATGCTCTATAAACATCGCCATTCATTGCATGACAATGCCCTTTGTAAATTTCTGTTACCATACAACACCTTTGTAATTTATTAGCTCTACAGGAGTAATGAACTGAAATTGAAAGGAAAAGTACGCGTGACTTAATGGCACTCGATATATTCATCTGTTTCTCTTTTTCTTTTTTCTTTTCTCTTTTTTCCATTAGTGTAGGTGTTAATTTTGTAAAAAAAATAAATAAATAAATAATAAAAAAAAAACTTAAAAGCTGCTGATTTTATTATCAAATGTCATTTAGTACAACGCACCTATAATAATAATAATAATAATAATAATAATAATAATAATAATAATAATAATAATAATAATAATAGTAAACGACAGCAGTGTTAGTAAGGATGTTTTCCAGTAACATGATCAATATTACATTTGCGTGATTCACTTATCCTATGCATCCTCCCATAGAGCCCAACGAAAAAAGGATAAACATTGAAGTTGTCTTTAAGTCTGAGGGAAATCGCTCTTTTTTACCATGGGCAACCATGGGACCTTTACAGCGTGGTCTCTGGTCGGTGGTCCAGGGTGCTTCGAGCACAAAGCCTGAATACGTGTTTTTTTTTTTTTCAGTTCTCTTTATTAGTTAGTTTCTGGTGTAACTGTTTAGGTAGCTTGAGTCTGCAATCATTTGTGTAATCCTATTAGCTCACATTTTAGCTACTACTGGCTCAGTTTAAGGAATAAAGCTTGTAGTTAGAGACCTTGTTGCTACCCCACCCCTTCTCGATTTAATAACTTATTACACCTATATAAAAGGACAGCGGGGGTCATTTCCTGTAGCAAGAACGAAGAATGTTTTTTTTTTTTCAGATTAATAATGATATAGGCCTAATAATATATATATATATATATATATATATATATATATATATATATATATATATATATATATATATATATATACTATAATATCATTCTATCCCTCTGCTTGCAGATAACGAATGTGACCATTTAAATCAATTATTTGCTAGACTGAGCAATTATATCACTTTCGTGACTTCATGAAATGTAGACATTCTCCAGGACAGATCTAGTTTTTAATTCACACTTCGCACATACTTTAAAATAACAATAAAATACCGTGTCCAATAAATAATGAATGCTTCAAAGTGTGTCGCTCTTTGCATCCTTTAAAATAATTCTGTTTTATGGCGCACATCTCGGTGTGATATCTAAAAAACAAATCACAACCGGTGGTTTATGTATATTCCATAGGTTATTTGTATAATGCAATTAACTATAACTATCAAAGTGTAAACTGTATCGCTAATAAAATTCATTCAAATTGTAACATAGGTGTTTAAAGCCTATGAAATAAATATGATAACAAACTATAACAAGCAACAACCTGGCGATTCATTCTCGTGCAACAAACTGAACACTTCACAGCCAAAACATCAGCAGATTTCTGAACGGTATTATTCACCACAATGAATATAAACACACACACACAGATAAAATAAATAAATAAATAAAACACAAGCACAAGTGTTGTTATTGTGTTTATCATTTTATACTATAGGCCTATAGCTGCTCAATACACACCTGTTTAAATAAAATAAAATGTTAATATAATGTCACGGGATATAAAGCAATTCACACATCTATTTTATTTAAAAAAATGTCCTTTGACTTTAAATCGTTAAATGAATCATAATTATTAAGTACCATCGCTATCGTATATATATATATATATATATATATATATATATATATATATATATATATATATATATATATACACACACACAAAAGAAAGTTACCTTTTTCGTCGTGAGTTGGTGTAGCCGTTGTGGGAATGTTAAACCATTGAGCTAGTGAAAATGAATACCATACAGTTAACTCTTCTCCGGGTTGTATATCTCGCAGAGCTCTGTAGAAAATCTGGGAGAAAGCAGAGGTAACAAAATGTCAAGTACAAATCTGAATACATAGGTCTTCCTATAGACCCTATAGATGGGTCCATTAGTCCTGTTGGTAATGCGACAGATTGCACTTTACATACCTGTCCTCCGGGGAGGTCTGCTATGGCTTCGAGATTCTGTTCTTGGCTGTTTCTAGCAGCACGGATTAACCCTATCCATTCCAGAACGGGGCTCCCGTCTTCGTCCACCAGATAGCCCCTTAGCAATCGAATCTATAGGAAAAGAAAGCCAGCTATTAGGGAATGTAGCCAACTCGGAGTTCGGGAAACCGAATTATTCCACGTGAAAATAAATAAATAATTTAAACAGAAATGAGTCTACAATTATGAATTCCACAACCCAAACCAGAATAGCTGCGAAAGAAGATCAGAAATAATTTAGAACACTCTACTATTAATTACAAATTGCAGACTCGAATTTGAATCGTTTAAATCTTTTCTATATATATATATATATATAAATTGGTATAGGCTACATTTAACTTTTCCTTTTGTCCTTTTAGAACGATGGCGGGTTTTTTTGTTGTTTTTTGTTTGTTTGTTGTTTGTTTGTTTGTGTGTTTGTAGGCTTGATTCAATACAGTAGATTTAGCTTTATGACACTTATTTTTTGTGTTCGCCATTATTATTAAAAAAAGAAAAAAAACACTTCTCACAAGGGCGACGGATCTATATAATATAATATAATATAATATAATATAATATAATATAATATAATATATAGCTTAATCTATCTCGATTTTAAAACACGGATGGAAAAGGAGCCTCAGATTTCTATAATGCGGGTGCTATAAGAAAATAAAGAGCGTTTTATTTGACAATTTAAAAAAATACATTATAAATCAGTAAATAACTTAATACAGATGAGAAACAAATGAGTTAGAGGTGTAAACAGTTTCTAAACGTTTAAAGCAAATTAAGAATCAAAGCGTGACACCTGACATGGGGTCTGCACCTGATAATGTTCGCCTGGAGCTCTACTTTTTTGTAGACAATTCATAGACATCAATGGCAAACACAGTCTGCATTTTAAATCAAATCAAATCTCTCTCTCTCTCTCTCTCTCTCTCTCTCTCTCTCTCTCTCTCTCTCTCTCTCTCTCTCTCTCTCTCTCTCTCTCTCTCTCTCTCTCTTACAATTCTACTTGTCTCTGAAAACAAATTTTAGCAACAATCACAATGACAGCGCTCCTGTTAAAAAAATCTAATCAAATCAAAATCTGCGTTAGTAAAAATGGTTTAATAAAATGATTATTAGTTGACATTTTCGTCATATGACCATGAACTTTTAGAATGTAGTGTGTGTGTATATATATATATATATATATATATATATATATATATATATATATATATATATATATATATATATATATAGTTTAGATTAATGTCGTATATTTGAGCGTATTTAAACGAAAACTTGAAGGCTTTATCGCTGTGTTTTATGTATTTTACAGGATGATAAAACTTTCACAGTAAACGTGATTTTTTTTTAGCTTAGATCTATAAATTGCTATTTGATCCCTTGTAATGTCATTATTCAAATTTAGCTGTGCAGTGAATTTCAATGTAACATAATCGGAACGGGCGAAAGCATAAAATATTATATATTAACGATTTCCCCATTACAGCAGTTAAACAAAGACGGCGTTGCAATGACAGCTCATCCACATGAAAAAGATCAATTATTTTGAAACTGACAACACTAAGCAATTAACAACGACATTTCACTAATGGAAGCTGACACATTTACCTCATTGTAAAAATAATGTAGAATCCATCCTTCCTACCTGCTCACAATTGACACACTATCAGTCCTATTTGCTTTAATCAAATATTCGAGCAATTTTAAAGCAACTAATCTATCTATCTATCTATCTATCTATCTATCTATCTATCTATCTATATATAATTTTTTGTGGAAGAAATACTAAGTACTGTTCTTAAGCTCTGTATTGAAAACTTTAGTTAATTTACCCTTTTCTTTATTCCAGGCTCCTTGCGATCAGTCATGTACTTGCCCAGTTTTAAGATTTCCGGGGCCGGACCTAACCTTAACCCGGCTGGGATGAGGCTGTCCGCACAGACGCTAATGGCCGGAGTCCTGGTTGCTTGCATTGCTGGCTCCAAGTGGAAAGTAATCAGAACCAAGAAGACCAAACAGGGATGGACTGATTGAGACAAGCAGAGGCAGAGATGAAGACAGGCTTATCTCCGCCTGCAAAGTGACGCGATGGCGTATGTGCGCCGGCTTTTCAATTGGAACAGGAGGGTACTCCTTGGCACATTAATGCACTAGGTTGCACAGTTCGGTGAGAGAGTTTAGCTCTTTTAGCAGCTGCAGAGATACTTCCAAGAGGATCACATGGAGACTTTCCCTAACCCTCCTGCATAATCAACTGTTCCAAATGGTCATGAAACAATGAGCCAGGCGACCTTCCCATTCCTAAAATCCAATTTGTCAAGGGCAGAGAAAAGGCTCTAGTGAATCAAAGGTCTGTAGGGACTATTAATCCTCAGCATGTGACATTGTCCCAAAGACAGTTACGATGTTTTAAGTGAAAAACAAACTGTATAATTTCTCCATAAATTGTACCTCCTGGTATTGTTCCCAGACAAACCTGTTTTGGGAAATCAGTGACTACTTTAAATCTACTTGGCTGAATCTTTTAAGGTTTAATATACTTCAAAGATCTTTTTTTCCCTTCCCTTGGGTTTATTGTAGCCTTCGTTAACAAAGACAGCAGGAATGTTTGGAGGACTTGTTAACTTCTATTGATTCCTGGCGTGTGCCTCACAAACTGGGCAGGTACTTGATAGGAAAGGACCACGAAAAGCCAGTTTCAAAATAACCACCATCTCATCATTTCACACCACTATACCACGTTCAATTGACAAGAGGTTTTGGCATATTCTTTAAAAAAAAACATACCATTGCACCTTTTTCTTTTCATTTGTTAAACTGTTCCATCCTTTTATAGAGACTGTGGTTCTGTACATTCATATATTTTACATACCTTCTCCGCAGCTGTAATGGAACTCCAAGAGGTATATATATTTTATAAACAGTTCTACTATAAACAATTATTGCAAAATGCAAGGACTTTCTTTCTCATTAAAGTCATATATGCGGTTCTGTTTCATTCTTGTATATAAGGGTGTGTATATATTTGTTGTGATCAATAAGATAAGTATCTTTTGTTTGCAGTGTAATAGTTTGTCATATATTTACCTTATTATAACGGGTATTGGTGATTTATGTGTCAGTTTTTTCCCATGTTGATCTGAATTTGTGGAGAAGCGTTTATATATGTGGTTGCTATTCTTTAATGTCATGTAATGGTCTTAGCCGATGTTTGTAATATTGTCAAAGGGGTAAATATATTTCGTTGAGCTAAAATCCGCTGTCGAGTTAAGGGTCTGGAAAATTACCAGATAGTCTGATTGTGATGCGACTACACCAGGGAATGAAAAACTGTGTATGACCCCTTTGATCATCGGTATGAATAGCAGAAAAAAAAACAAGAAGTTGGGGGCAATAAATTTAAGCCATGAACATGTCCCTGTAACCCCTGGCCTGACGACTTTAGGATGACACTTAGTTGAAATTGGGATAGCAGTGGTGGATGTCTTTTGGTTGCAAAGGTACCCCACTGCTCCTTTTGGGGAGCCTCTCTATGGCAGGCTAAAAGAGTCAAAGAGCGTGAACGACACGCGAACAATTTTATCAATAGGACCATGTAAAGGCTGGCTGTGAGGAAAGTTATTTATTAATGTTGCCATTTGTGACTGGTTCCCATCCACCAAGAAAAGAAAAGATCCCGCTTTGGAACCATTCACACCAGCCATCCAATTTTTATTCTTGTCCCGTGGCTCAAAGTTGAAGTTCCCCAAGTGAAATAAATTGCTCACAAAAGAGGGAAGGAAGACATTTTCTTTTATATTTTCATTCCCCAAAAAGCAAAGGGTGAAACCAATCTAATGTGCGCACTGGAGCAAGATCCCGAAATGAAAGGCTGGGTGTTAAAAGTGAAAGCTGTGTTCGTAGCAAATGGGATGGAAAATTAAATGAAATTAAATAGCTTGAACGACTGTATTGTCCCGTCTTAAAAAGACACATTAATTACATGGTTTAAGCTTTATTCTTGGACAATGTCGTGGACTCAATCAAAACATTCCAGTACTCCTTTTTATAGACTTAAACACTCTGAGGCTGTCAACTGCTTTACACTCGAAATAAACTTCGGGATAAGTTATTTTACTGACTTTTGGCCATACAGTTGAACTGCCTGTGCCTCTGCGCTACACTTTTGGCTCGATGTGGGTTTTGATTTAACAGGTTGCCACATAATGACACTTGAATGTAGAAGAACAACGACTATCTAAAGAGGCACAGTTGCAGGGACCAATGTCCCACCAGGGAGCTCTATTCAAGCTATCAAACTGTTCCAGCACACAGAAGGTTCAACATTACATTCAGCCCAGCATGAATATCTGTATATTCGGCCCAACTTCGCAATGTAAAGGGTACGGGGACATTTCTGATACAAAGCATCGGCTTTTTTGACAAAAGTAATATGAGGTAAATGGCAACTGGTAACATTTTGGAACTTAAATCTGTTTATAACAGTGTCACTTTTCTATGGATGGGCCGTATAGGGTTAAGTGACTAAACACTGCGTTTTTTATTTATGCTGTACATGTAATTTTATATTCCCATGTAATGTACACGTTTGGTCAACGCACCGTTGTGTTACATAGACGAATACAGTTATTTAATAAGTCTAATTTAATATTAGTAATTTCAGATGTTGAAAAACAAAACAAAATATGTGGATGAAAATACCCACATACAACAAAAAAGGGCTTGGATAACGCAGCATAAAACTCATGTAAAGCATCTATATTTTATTTACAATATTCACCATAACAATATGAATGACCTTATGCTATATCGCATTAATCAAAAATCTGTAAGTATATCAAACATACCGAATTCCAGCTATTGGAGTTGGTTACATGCTTGATTTATCTTAACCATTTAGCGAATAAATGCATATAATTTTAATCAAACCCTACAAAAGTTCAAAATATATTCACGCCGAGTAAGAAACGCGCTTTTTGGAAGAAATTGAATTCCGCAAACATCCTACTTAAAATCTTTTTTTTTTTTTCAATTTTGTTTTAAATAAAATGCGCATATATTTTGTTCAGTGATTATATCATATAACACTATTAATAGGGCGCATTAAATTAAATAATAACCCTAATTTTGAACTTGTTCTGTAGAATTTTGATTTGGGATTCTGTCTGCCGCAGTGTGCGATTCATTTGATTTCTCATTTTCGTAGGGAAAGAGCAAGCTGCATTAAACAACGCAGACCAGCTGCAAAGCATAGGAGATGCGGGTGGGATATTAAGTCAGCTTTTGAATAGTAATTATGGTTCTATGGGAATCCCACCAGATGACATGATTGGGTTTTAACCCAGACTAATATTCAAAATCACATTAGGAATGGAGAGAAATAGGCGACAACTGATTCAGTGCAGCTCATGCATGCGCCAATTTCTTTAAAGCACTTTCTAAAAAAAAGGGGGGGTGCTTCGTTAAAGTATTTAAAGCTATGGCGTTCCTTTTTTCAAAGCAAATTTCCCTAACTTTTACTAACTTTTTTTCGGTTGGAAAACCGAAGATAAAAGAGAGTAAACTTGGGTCTGAATTGAAATGTTTCGGTGTACCTTATAAATTCATACCTTTTCTCACTCGGTTGCCTTAGAATGAGCTCGTCATTCAATCCGATTTTCCTTGCTGTTGGGCACATTTACTTCAGACTATTTGTGAAGTTCATTTCTAGGCAAATGTATTCAAGGGCTGATGAATAGGACTGTGTGTCAGCCGCCCCTAATTGGGATTAAAACACTTAGAACCATATGCGTGAAGTGACAGCAATTCTCAGGTTTTAATGAATACAAACTTTCACCAGCAAAAAAAAAAAAGAAAAGAAAAGAAAAGCCGTTCACAAAGAAAAAATGCGATGTATTGGATGTCTGCACAGGGTTGCACATACATTAGTTCGCTTACATTCGCAACTCTGTATCAGTTTGTTTAAAAAACGCAGTTGCCGATGGTTGGCTGTATTTGAAGGATATACATACGCTTGTTTCTGAATAGGAGAAGCAGCGCCTGGAATTATTTTCGACGTTTCAACTTATTTAGCTTAACCCAACACATAAATGTCTAAATTACAGTTAAATAAACCTGACACGAGTTTCTCGTAACTAATAATTAAAATGTTTTAAATAGCTGTAAAGTCTTGAAAAAAAAGTATAGCTATTGCTGGTATTGATTATCATGGAATTATAATAAATATATTTATTACATTGAAAACTGATATGATATAAGCGAGTATTACTTTATTTGTTTTATAATGTATGAAGTATATATATATATATATATATATATATATATATATATATATATATATATATATATATATATATATATATATATACACTACCGGTCAAAAGTTTTAGAACATCCCCATTTTTCCAGTTTTTATTGAAATTGAAGCAGTTCAAGTCCAGTGAATAACCTGAAATGGTACAAAGGTAAGCGGTAAACTGCCAGAGGTTAAAAAAAAAGTTTAGGTTACCAAAAACTGAAAAATATTACTTACAAACCCTCTGTCTGTATAAAAGCAGTGTTGGAACAGACTGTGTTACTACACCCTCTTAAGCATTATTTGGACAGTATTGTACTGCAGGAAGTAGTATATTGCTCTCATAATGGCAAGAAAAAGGCAATTAACAAAGGAAGACAGACAGACCATTATAACCCTTAAAAGTGTAGGTCTTTCCTTTAGAGAAATTGCAAAGAAAGCCAAGGTGTTAGTGAGTACAGTTTCCTACACCATCAAAAGGCACTTGGAAACTGGAGGAAACTGACAGGAAGAGGTCTGGCAGACCCAAAGCCACAGAATCAGAAGACAAGTTTCTGAGAGTCAACAACTTGCGTGATAGGCGGCTCACAGGACAACAGCTTCAAGCACAGCTGTGAAGATAAGACTTGAAGAGAAGACTTCAAGCTGCAGGTTTGACAGGTCGAGTGGCAGTAAGAAAGCCATTGCTAAGATGGCAAAATAAGAAAAAGAGGCTTGCCTGGGCCATGAAGCACCGCCAGTGGACTACTAAAGACTGGAAGGTGGTCTTATGGACCGATGAATCAAAATTTGAAATCTTCGGTTCATCACGCAGGGTTTTTGTATGCCGTCGAGTAGGCGAAAGGATGGTTCCTCGGTGTGTGACACCAACTGTCAAACATGGAGGAGGAAGAGTGATGGTCTGGGGATCTTTTGCTGGTCGGCGACTTGCACAGACTGAGTGGCACCCTGAACCAAAACTGCTACCACAGCATTTTGCAGCGCCATGCAATACCCTCTGGTACACGCCTAGTTGGTCAGGGGTTCTTCCTACAGCAAGATAATGACCCAAAACATACCTCCTGGCTAATGTCAGAACTACCTTAGAAGAAAAGAACAAGACGGTAGGCTTCAAAGCGTGGAATGGCCAGCACAGTCTCCAGACTTAAACCCCATCGAGCTGGTTTGGGATGAACTGGACAGAAGGGTGAAAGCAAAGCAACCTACAAGTGCAACACATTTGTGGGAACTTCTGCAACAGTGTTGGGAAGAACTTTCTGAACAATATTTGATTTCCATTTTAGAAAGAATGCCACGAGTGTGTTCGGCTGTTATATCTGCAAAAGGTGGCTACTTTGAGTCAAAAATTTAGATTAAATTTTGTTAAAACAAAATGATTCCATGATTTCTTTTTTATCTCCAATTGTTCATTTGTTCTATGCTTTAATTTCAGAGTACATTGAGAGATTAAACTGCGTCAATTTCAATAAAAACTGGAAAAATGGAGGTGTTCTAAAACTTTTGACCGGTAGTGTATATATATATATATATATATATATATATATATATATATATATATATATATATATATATATATATATATACAGTATATATGTATATATACTTGAAAAACACAACTGCTTTGGTATATCTCCATTTATCTTACAACCATGTATTACTATTGCAAGTAACATTAATGCCATGTTGATTGCAAACACCAGACATCTTAATGTTTATTTAAACTGTTGGAGAATTTTGGTGCACACACATTTGATTTACTACACGTGTAGTAGCCTGCATGTAAGGATAATAAAGAAAATGGATCTGCTACAATTTTATATTCATAACCAATATATAATTTTATAAGTAAACAAGATCACAGCGTATAGTTTACAAATCCGCATTTTGTCTAACCGGTACCGTGGTAAGATCCATCCTGGCATCTGAAATACTTTTACAAGCAGAAAGCACTAAAGAGCCTCCCTGTTAGATTTTTGATGTTCATATCCCTCAAAATTGTATGCTTTCAGTGGCAGAGTTCAATGGAATGAACCACTAAATCTGTTTCAAAGTCCTGTTGAATGAAATGAATAGACATACTCACGATTATTTTGTTAAACCTGTTATCATGATAAGCAGGTCTTGATGAATTACACTTATTTTAAATGTCTTCTGCTGTCTAATCAACTATACGATATGATTTTTTTTTCTTTGCTTGGGTGGCCTTCGTTTAGAGAATTCAAAAGTGCAACCACAATTACCATGAAGCCTTGCGTATATCTAACATAGTTGATATCACAGAGTGCGCCTATGTTTACAAAGACTTGTGGCAGAAAGAATGGGAAGTTATGTTTCTAGATTCGTGATGTCATCATACTATCATCGCACTATTCTTTCTAGATTTTGGAAATGCGCGTTCCACGCTTGTAACTCCTAGAGGGGGTAGGCTAGTGGCACTTTCCTGCGTCAAAATGCGTCACACTCAAGGACAAATTGCAGAATCCTCATATCACTGCGACATAAATACACTTCTTTATCTACTGTAATCCCTTTACAAACGTGGTGCTAAAAATGCACATGACACTACATCAAAACAAATAACGCAAGAGACAATGAAACTCGATATTTAAACAGAAATGTCAATCGGGGACAGGGCACAAATCAGTGCTTCCGTATGACTGTCAAAAGTACATTCTCGTGAATTTAAAAACATGTATCTCTGAGTAATGTCAAATCAGGTTAATATGTTTATACTGGACATTTTGTATGCCTATGCATTATAAATACAGTATACAAGCTGATCCAGATCGTGGCTGATAAATCTGCTATCTATTTCATAAAAACCCATACAGACTAGTGATAATATCTCCGCTGCAATCTTCCTCCAAAGCAGGCTTGTACAGTATGATGTTGGCTTTTGTAATAGGTAGGGTTGTGTGCGTTCTGAAAGACAACAGTGATAAAATAGCCGCTTTATAAACCTTGGTATTATAGGTAGGCTATTGTATAAACACCGCGACTTCACAGAATAGGCATAATGTTACTTGTTACATCACATCTGATTGATCCATCTGCATAATCGTTTTCAGAATGCAGTGGCTACAGCACGAGAAATTCCAGGAAGAAATAACCCACACATCAGCAGAATGACTGGAGCGCGCCGTCTGCATGAAAATGATGTGCATGCTCGGAGGCCGTTCAGGGGTAACATTTTGACAGCTGAGAGACAAAATCACTGTCTTCTGTGGGCCAGAGACCATCTGAGGTGGCGGCAGAGAGAGTGGTGGAGTGTTTTATTCACAGATGAATGCTGTTTTGCTCTTGACAGACCTGACTGAAGACAACATGTGAGGAGACGTCATGGTGAGCGTTATGCTGACTTTTCCGTTGTTCAAGCCAACCAGTGGGGTGGTGGAAGTGTGATGATGTGAGCAGGGATCTCCTTTAACACAAGAACACCTTTGGTGCAAATTGAGAGCAACCTTACTGCTCAGTGATTTTACAGCAGGACAATGCAAGACCACACAGTGCTAGGATTACGATTGCACGACTTCAAGAAAACAATGTTGTGGTATTGACGTGGGCATCTTTTTCTCCTCACCCGAGTCCAATAGAACATCTGTGGGACCAAATCGCCAGTGCCATCCATAGGAGACAGTCGTGACCAGCTAATCTTCGAAAGCTGGCTACAGCTGCACAGGAAGAGTGGCAGAACATCCCACAGCAGTCTATCCAGAGGCTGATTAGGGGCCTGTTTCTATATGCACATACAAATGCGTATCTGGTAGATACAATATCGTAAGCTGCAACTATGAAAAAAGTTTCATTTCCATATATCAACACTCACACCACTCATTCGTAAAACCATTAGTAATTTATCACCAGCAAATCTGTCATCGTATAAATACGAAAGGCCAATCTCATAGTTTCTTGCATATATGGTTGCTAAACAAGTGGTGCCTCTGATGCATGCTGTATATCTACGACACAGAGCGAGAGAATTACAAAGACCTAGAACATCAGCACACACAAATTACAGTAACAGACAGGTGTGTAAATCTTTGACAAGCTATCTAATGAGGAAAAAATTTCAAAGTACCATTTAAAGAAGGAGGACATCCACGAACTTTTTACCTCGTTTGAGCCGCATGTAAGAACACAAATAAAGAGATATCATGCCCTGTCTACAGAAGTACAAGTGTTGGTTACATTACGTTTTCTTGCCAGCGGTTCCTTCCAGAATGTATTGGGCGATACGTTGGCACTGAGCAAGGCATCATTATCTTGTTCCATTGGTAATGTTACTACTGCTGTGAAAAATCTCGCTTCCAACTACATTACTTGACCCACTGTACAGGAAATACAGTCAATCAAGGAAGGTTTTCATTCCATCTGTGGTTTCCCCAATGTGATTGGAGCTGTGGATGGCACACATATTCAAATAAAAGTGTTGGAAAGGGTACCACTCTATGAATGCGCAGATTATATGCGACAGTGATCTCATTATAAGACATGTTGTTTCTAAATGGCTTGGCTGTATGCATGATGCATTTATATGGACGAACTGTGCTGCTAAAACCATTGGAGAGGAGGTTGGCTTCCACGCTGCATGGCTGTTGGGGGACAGCGGGTATCCCCTGTCCCCTTATCTCCTAACACCTGTACCAGACATCCACCTCTGACCCCCTCAGTGACAGACATGCCCAATATTGCGAGTAGACTGTCTTCTTCTGCTGTGAGTGTGTAATGTGCTTGTCGTAAAACCTTTCGTATTTCTACTCACGCATTCGGGATATAGAAACAGGCCCCATGTCTAGTCTATGCGTCAACGCTGTCAGGATTATGCTAATGCTCAGCGAGGTCATACCGGATATTAACTGTAATGTTTTCATTTTGAAAGCGTGTCGCGTTTCATACTGAAAACGTATCATGATTCCTTCTTTGATCTGTATTTTTGTTCAAAAAATATCTGTGATTTTGTGAAAATATACATGAACTTTGACCTATTAGACCATCACTTTCAATTCAAACACAAAATGTCTCGTTTTCAATCACTAGACAACACCCACAGTACAGAAATTTTCATTAATGATCAACAAAATGAGAATACGTTAAAAAAGATGTAAAGATGGTACATTCGTATCTCAGAGAAACTAAACAGAACGATAACGACAACACTGAAAAACACTTTAAAAAAATAAAAAATAAATAAAAATTAAAAAAATTAAAAAAAAAAAAAACGAACTTTAGGCCTACTGCTGAACCTTTAAATATTAGCATCACAAGGGTATCCATGTATTATAAAAAAATAATAATAATAGATGGGCCTCTTCAGTGAGTTACAGGAAAACAATTCCATCTTCGGTCTCGTAATTTATGACGTCACAGAAAGCCTGGATGAAATTATTTTCCTATAACTCACTGAAGCATATATATATATATATATATATATATATATATATATATATATATATATATATATATATATATATTGTTTCCGTTCAAACAAAATTAGCAATCGCAAATGTGAAGCACCCAGTTAAATCCCGCTTTTTTATTTTTATTGTGGCTCTTTGTATTTTTTGACTCTTGTAGAATGGACGGGTAAATTTTGGTTTACAAAGCCATTTTGTGTTAACTGCAATTTTATCTTTATGATTTGTCAACAATCAATATCAATGTTTATATACTTGGGTCCTGAATTTGAATTTGTCAGTCCCTATGTTACACACATAAACTGGTCAATAAAACGTTTTATAGTTACATTGTTCCCTGGTCCTGGAACCAACTAAAAAATAGCTTAAACTCAGCACCTTTGGTATGCTTGAAGTATTCCCAGCACATCATCGATAGTTAAAATAGTTATTTTTTAAAAACTATTTTGCATTGCTTTTGTGAACTTTCAGACAATGGCTTTGAGGGTGTATTACTTTTGATGTGTCTGTGGTGTTTGATGTTTATTTGATGTGTCTGTGGTGTTTGATGTTTATTTGCCTTCTTCTTGGACGAGTCTGACTTGTAAAACCGTTTTTCTTCTCAAATGACTTCCAGGTAAAATAAAGATAACAAAATTAATTAATAACAATATTCTGTTCACATATTTTATTAGAAATGTTGATACTACTAAAATGAGGAGAAATGTTGCATTATTCAGCACCAGGGACAGCTCCAGCGGTAACAATTCTATTGTTTTATGGTTAGAGGTCAGATTGATCCTTGACAACATTGCCATTAATTAGAGGGCAGGCAGTACTGTATCTCCAAGAGGACGTAACATTTTGATGTAACATTGATTTGGACATTGATGGCTAATTTCGTATCGTTTTTATTATATCTTAGGCATGTTAAGTGGCTGCAGCATTTAAACTAATGATATGAATCAATGAAAATCAGCTGTTGACAACAGGCAGATAATTTCTCATTAACGAAGATATAGTGACATGTGTGGGTTTGGTAAGACCCATGGTACATATTTCTAAGACCAAATCTGCGTGCTTGGTATTAGTTATGCCACTGTTTCCGATTAAATGATCTTGTGGAAATGATAAGCTGAGGTGACGCAGACTGTACACAAATGTTGAGAGGCTACTGATGATCACATTTCTTAATTATTACAATTGCGGTCTGGCATACATATTTTAATAGCCTCTTTTTTCTTTTTTTTCTTTTTTTTTTTTTTTACTAATTACAAATCACATTTCATCAGTATGGTGAGTTTTTTCAGTTTTCTAATTTATTTAACACATTTCCATTAAATCTGTGTATTGCCTTTTCTTTTGAAATATAGTAAGAAGATGTTTAGATGAAAAACATAAATCTGCACACAGCATGTAGTCTATATAATATCTGACGCGTGTGTGTTCTGTTTGTGCCTGTGTGTGTATACAGTCAATTCGTGTTTGTTTTTCAGAACTGCTTTGCAAAAGGCAAAAACGTGTTAGACACACACAAAACAAAAACATGTAAAGTGCCATTTGTGCACCTGTGCCTTCTCAAATAAAATGTCACTTCGAAGATTTCTGTCTTTTCTTCTTCCGCCAATAGTGTATCAATGCTCTACCGGAGGAATTAGGATCACTTTCCGATTATCATTAGTTGGTGTGGACCGAATACAGCTGAAACACAAGGCTCACTCTTGATTAATTGTTGCATACTGTCATACAATATTCAATAAAATATCCTTATTGATCTCCAATATATTCCAAAAGCATTAATTGTTTATAACATAGTGGTAACTTTATTAATAATTCATATACAGTAGCCTGTAAATAAGCTATACAACGTACTGGTGGTCTTGACGGATTTGTTCAATTAACATGAAAATATATCTGGTACATGTATACAACCTTTGGGGTTTACATGGTCCCAGTATACACCAGGCTTATTGTCTGACAGTACAGTTTAATCGGGAGAGTAGTCCAAATACCAGCCTTATTGTCTGACAGTATAGTTTAGACGGGAGGATAACCCAAATCCTTTGTCTTGGCTACATGGTTTGATAATAAAAACAAGCGTTTCGTACAAACAATGGTAATATCTGAATAGTAACAGTATAAAATGAACAACAATAAGCACGATGGATGGTGCGTTCTGGAAATAAAAAAGCGCCTCCTAAATCGTACCGATAAAATATTTGACTGAGAACACTGGAGTTCGGTCTTCTGCTTAGTTTCTGATGACGGGGTCGCACTGCAGCAGGGAAGTATCCGTTCATTTAAGTTAATCTTTTTTGCATAGGCCTACGTGTTATAAAAGACCGTTTTAGTGGTCTTTAAACCTGTTCCTCAATGGTTATGTTTTGTGTTTCAACCAGCAACACATCATTTAAACAGTATAGGAACTATACACCCACAGACTATAACAATTAAAAACAGAATCAAAAGAGAGCTTTTAAAACATACCCTGGACCGTTGGAGGTAACCTACATGAGGGCCAGGGTCGAAAATACAATTCCTAAACATTTACATTGGTATAGTGTTTATATCTCATCAACATTTTTACTGTGTATATCTTATCAACATTGTTAAAATTATAAAACAAACAAATGCGGACGAGATTTTTGGCAAAAGAACGATCTGGATGGCTCAGTTTTATATGCTGTTTGATTCGTTGATTTACATAAAATATCAGCCTGGCCCTTTTATCACGCAAAATAAAATAAAATAGATTTACATTAAGCTTGATTGGTTTGAGGTTTTGTTTTTAGTGCGAAACCACTACCTTAGGTTTACATTAGAAAGCCATGAAATACAGCAAAATCATGGTTTCCCTGAGTAGCATGCTACAGAAGCGTCATGGCGTTACCTTTTCATTGCAGTTGCTAACAATTTGGCTTTTAATCTTGATTGGATATTTTAACACTGGGGTGGATACATCACGGTTCTCTGTCCCAGCTTTCCTTAATTCCATTGTAACTTGTCGTTGAAGGGGTTGATGGGAAGAATACTGAGAAGCTGAAACTGATGTATTGAGAAGGGTGGCAAAATATATCCCCCAGACAGCAAAAATACTCATGGTCAATTCATCTAGACACTGTCATATATCAATCCGCCGTCATTTCAAATTTTGGAATTGGTGTCTGTATGCCTGCTTATGATAAATATTTAGCTTGTTAATTGTTGTTAATTTTTATATTAGACTAAATATATTTATTGTCAGTATTAAATTCGGTGAAAATGTCATACAGCTAAACTAAATGACAAAAGGTTAGCAAGCTTTTTATTATATATATATATATATATATATATATATATATATATATATATATATATATATATAATATATATATATATTATACATATATATAGTATTAACAAATCTAAATGAAAATAGTTGACTTTAAACACTTGACAGTAAATGGCAAATATAATGTATAGTATTTAAGCAGTTCTAGCAAATTAAATGATTACATACATCTTACCATTGTATGTGCAGTACTGACGTTCACCTGGAGAGTAAAATTGTTCCCACCCCTTCAACACCTTATTTCCTGTAATTAACCAATCAGCATTTTCCTCTGATGACTGGTATTTATTGTTGCCAGTAGTATGCTTTCTTAATGTCTGGTAATACTCCCTGTGTCAGGACTATCCCTTAATTCTCCCTCAAAGAGCACTTTCTTCCAAAGCTCAGTTAATGTGAGGTATCTGAGGTGAACAATATTATCCGCTTGTGATACCACAAAGTCATCAGACAACATCACTGGAAAGTTTCCATTAGACAGGTAAATTGGGATGTGAGAGGACTGGAATTATCATGCTTGGTTCTAATGGCTGTGAATGCCTGATTCCAAAGATGCCAGTAATGGATGGAGCAGTGTATTTTGGAAATGGTCGGAGCCCATGTAGAAAACGTTTGGATTCTTTGTTCTCTGAGTTGTATGAGCCTGCAGCCTTGTTCCACCTAAATAGAAAGCAGCAGGGACTCGTGGGGGTATAACTGAGTGATTTGTTCATATATTTAAAAAAGCTACATTTGCTGGCCTTTAGAGACAACATAGAACATAAGAGCATAAGAAATTCAAGATAATCCGTTAACACTCAGGAGAGGAAATGCAAGCAAACCCCCCCCCCCCCCCCCCCCCCAACCAGGTTAGTAGGGGAAATATAACCTCTGGCAGTCCATGGCTGGACGGGCCACCCTTCCTCTGAGTGGCTAGCTAGCCACTGCTTGCTGTGCACATTACAGTATGCAAATTACATATATATTTGTCATTCAGGTGGTGAAAAAACTACTATATATAGGAAATCCTCAAATGGACCTTCATTTATAGAATGTTGGGAATCAGACATTCTATAAGGTATCCTTTACTGTACTGTATATACTGTATTATATACAGTTTGCTGGTGTAAATTTCAACCTTTACTGTAAAATAATGGTGCAAACAGCTGCAATTTTTATAAAAGTAACCTGATAGTATTTTATAATTTGCATATAATTTTGCATATTCCAAGAACCGACAATGTCACAGTTTAAGTGATAACAATAATGGTAACACCTGCACAAATTGCATTCAATGTAAAGTTGTAGTGCGCAATAGTACATTTTATCAATAAAAAGGTACTAAATCTGGTTTATAAATAGCATTTGACCACAGTGTGCAGAGTGGAAAACCATCACAGCTCAAATGGGAAAGAAAATATCTATCTATCTATCTATCTATCTATCTATATATGTGTGTGTGTGTGTGTGTGTGTGTGTGTGTGTGTGTGTGTGTGTGTGTGTGTGTGTGTACACCTTGTAGCCTGATTGTGACAGGGTAGGGGCCCTGCACATTCAATATATGTGAAGGAGTGTATATAAGGAATTGTATATAAGGGATTAGAGACCAAGACTGAGACCACGAGAGTCTGACCTGGAGGAAGGTTTGCTGTGTATAACGCTCCAAGAAAAGGAAAAACAAAAACAAGTAAAAGAAAAAGTATTTGTTTTTTTAATTGGAATTATATAAGTGTTTGTTTAATTGTGTGAAGTGCAGTAAGATTTAGCGTGCTGCAATATTTAGACGCAGTTTACTTTTCTTAAGTTTTAGGCTTTTGTCTGAAATGTCCTGAAATAAATAATTTTTTTAATCAGATAAACCCTTTGTGCACAACCCTAAAACCATTTTTGTACACTGCAGTTATACCACATATACACAAACAATCCTCCAAATGTGTGTTCCATTATTTTAACTTAAATACACATTTTACACAACCTACTCAAAAAAGGAATGTTAGACCATAGTTATTGTATGGTGGACCTAAAAGCTCATACTTCACACAGTTGTTAATATTTTAATATTTTAACCTTTATAAAAAAAAAAATTCAAACACCAAATATAACACTTAAATGAGTTCTGTAAACAATATCCACCTGAATCAAGAGCGACATTTAGAAAGTCTTGATTGATAATATTGGCTATGTAACATAATAATAATAATAATAATAATAATAATAATAATAATAATAATAATAATAATAATAATAATAATAATAATAATAAATAAATAAATAAATCACACAAAGAACAAATAGATTTCTGATAACTTTATTTCTGTTCACACAAGCCAAGGCACTGTAAGGTACATTTGCAAGACACCAGTCCAGGACATGCAGTATATCATTGTTTTAAGGCACTTATTGTTAGAAATATTAATTCACAAATGCTCCAAGCTATATTATTTTATTTGTATTATTTGGTAGAAACTCCCTGACTCAGTCCTCATCGGTGTCGTCCCCAGCACCAGTAATGGTTATTGTCCTCTGTTGAGTGTCTTTAAGTACCTTATCCTCATCTGTTTTAACTGTTCTGAGGAAAGATGAAATCCAGCATTAAATACCTAAATTAAACATTTAAGACTGTATCCATTACAAACACACACACACACACACACACACACACACATTGCACGCATGCACACACACACACACACACATTATTTTAAAATATGTCTTACATTCTACTTCACATTGTGATATTTTGTTGTTGGTTTTAGTGCATATGAAGACAATTAAATCAGCTGCATTAGACTTATGATTAATTCTTAAACATTTGATCTGACATCTTTTGTAATGGCAGCTCATGAATAGTCGAAATGGATTGCTATAGATTTAATGGGAACTAAAAAAATGACTGCACATTTATAACGAAGTAAGATGTAATATCAACCACTACCCATTTATAATATATATATATATATATATATATATATATATATATATATATATATATATATATATGTATATTATAATATATATAGACCCTGATATTGATGTCATACAGCCATATGAAATGTATGTTTAGTAAATAGCTTGTATCATATGGAAATTAAGCTACATTGTGATTAACTATACGTTTTAATAATTCTTAGACACACACAAAAAAGTGTTCCAGAAATAAACACTAGTGTAAAGTATACAAATACTAAAATGTGTTCACAATCTACTTCAATAAAAATGTATTGACGTTAAATGCAAAAGGGGACCGTATTTGAATGGAATGTATATGCATTTGCGATCATCATTTTAAAGTGTTAATTTTAGCACAAAAAAAAGTCCAAATTTGGTCATACGAGTGGCCATCTTAAAAATCCAGCCCCCGTTTATGTTTTTTTACAGTATCATTTTATGCATTCATCCATTCCATGTTATAGAAAAAACAAACTATGCGACCAACTCCAAAGACTAGATCCTCTAAAAAGCAATGCATGTTTCTAAAGGAACTTCCTAAAAGATAATTTTATAAACGGATGTCATATAAATGACGCTTAATTTAACGCAATAGTAGGTTTTAGTTACATTTTTAAAAATGTTACTTTTACCTGATGAGTACAGTTTTTCTCTCAGTCATCTCCACCGCCTGTTCTTTGGAAATGCTCTCAATAGCACCGAGTTTCCCCTGTCCAAGGCCTTGTCCAACGCCGTGTCCCATTCTGCCAAGTCCAAAGCTTCCACTCATTATACGCATGCTTCTTGTCGTGGTGCTCAGCCTCGAATCTTCACCTTCAATAAGTTTCCTTTTGTGAAGCAAAAAAAGAGTAAATATGCCGCTCGTGTTCCTGATGTTGTGTTTACAGATTACCTTATAGCACCAACACAGGAAGCTATAGCCCTTTCCATTGCGCCAACTGGTTCTTAAGTATAATTGTTCTCGTGGATCATGTTATTTTCATCGAGCGGGTTCAAAAAAAAAGCCCGGCAATGGATTTAACTGTAAGACCCACCGCTGCCTACCCCTGAGTTCAGGCCGACTGTTCCGATTCAAAAGATATGCGCCATGTTCACTCACCATTTACCGTCCTGCTAAATGTGCACCATCAACTGATAGTGTTAAAGTACGAGCTACAAAAGAAAAAACTAATGTGAATGCAGGAGCTCTTACATAAACTTCCTGGGTTATTTATTTTAAGCGTTTTAACATTAGCGTTTTGTTTTGTTTTTAGAAATCCGACGGTATTATGCCTTGCATAGCCCATAGCAAATTGCTGTCTGTTAATTCAAAGTTAATTTTTTCAGGAGGTATATAAGGAAATAACGCTAACAGTAAATAAATAAATCAAATGTTGTACTTTTTATCATTTGAATAATTATGTTACGCATGTTTTGATTCCGTATTGTTTTACAAATAATAATAATAATAATAATAATAATAATAATAATAATAATAATAATAATAATAATAATAATAATAATAATAATAATTCATAAAGTGTCACCTGTATGTGGTAATCTCAATATCAAGAGCCATTTTAATATTCAGTAGATCCTGATATTCACGTAGGTGGAGAGCAATTTTCTCCTTAGTAGTTTTCAGGTCCAGCTGAAGCTGACGTATCTTTTCCTGAAATTAGATCAATGTACTTGTTATGCAGTGTCATTCATTTGTGATATCGTGGAACTATGCTTTTACATTTTAATCTGAAAACGTTAATATGTCAATGACACATTCTTCCTGTACAGTTGGCAGTATATTTGTTTCCATGTATGTATTTATTGTATAATCTGTTAGTGCACTATTCTCAGTTGTAAATAGCGCGTAAACCCCGTGAGAATATGGCCCTTAATGCGGTTACTGAAGCGGGATTGTAACGAATACCTCTAGGTCTTCAATCTCTTTCTTGTGTTTTTCTTGCGCTTCCTTGACTTGCATTTCCAGAGCAGCGTTTTTGTTTTTCAAGCTTTCCACTTCTCTCTCTTTGCCCTGAATCTGTAAAACATTTATTTTTATTAATAAAAGCAAAAATTATTTCATATATCAAACAGCTCCCTTTAAACCCATACAACAAACAATTCCATAACGGTGTGGTCTTTCTAGTGCACCTAAAACCGCGCGTACACTTCGCATGTATACGTAGCCGACATAGTTAACATCTGTGTTAATATTTTAATATTTTAACCTTTACAACAAAATGCTCAAATACCAAATATTATAACACTTAAATCAGTTCTGTAAACAATATCCACCTGAATCAAGATCAATATTTAGAATCTCTTGTTTGAATTGGATAGGCTATAGTAAATCTACTAAATTGCACAATAAACATATAATTAGTTAATCGAATGTATTGTTAAGTAATTTCCCATAACTGCGAAGACTGTGTTCATGCTTTGTTTTTTGTTTCTTTAGCTTTTTTTTCACCAATACTCATAATTAGAAAATTTCTTGTATTCTGTAAATCTAGAAAACTGCTAATTATGATACGTTTTAGAATAGTTCCTGGCAACGTAAAATTGAAACACAAATACAAATGTATTCCGAGAAATTAAACATTTTGACAGATTAGAATTTATAACGATATTTATGACTTACGTTTCTTTTACAGTCTGCAATTTCTTGTCTCAAGTCTCTGATTTTTTCTACGCGCTTAGTGGAAGTGCCGTTTAGATCATCAAACTTCGTTTTATACCAATCGTCCATTTCCTGCAAAACAATAATAATAATAATAATAATAATAATAATAATAATAATAATAATAATAATAATAATAATAAGTATATGTTTGTAAACAGAATTTTAAAGAAAGAAAGAAAGAAAGAAAGAAAGAAAGAAAGAAAGAAAGAAAGAAATTATTTTTTAAATATAATATAATTTTTGACAATTAACTTTAAAATAGACAGCCCCTTTTGGTTTAGGCTAATTATAAATAAATAAATAAATAAATAAACAATTTTAAATGATTGCCACCAGGATTTATATATATATATATATATATATATATATATATATATATATATATATATATATATTATGTAGTTGCTTTTTAAATATGCACATATCTATTAAAAACATGCTTTGCATACTTTACCTGTAGGTTTTTGGCCGCGATATCTTCATATTCAGATTGAATCTGTTTCAGAGTGGATGCCAGATCGGGGATGGAGAATGCCATATCAACTGAAGCAGCTGCGGTATATATCTGCTTCATTAGCTCTTCGATTTCCTTTTTAAAAAAACAAAACACAACAGTAAAGAAGTTGCCATCATTCAAATCATAATATGCGGAGTGTAAAAAGACGATTAGGTTAGGGTTATGACCTCTTTGTGCACCCTTTGAAGAAATTCGAGCTCCACTTCCAGATTTTCGAGTTGTTTTTCCAGAGCAATTCGTGCAGATGTGGCAGCATCGACATCCTAGGCGTGAAAAATACAAATGTTATAATTAATAATAATGCAATTTATTTATTACCAGATTTAATAAATAGCCCCACTTGACTAATGGCTTAATAAACTTATTGATTAATTACTTCATATTTATATATGTAGGCCTGTCTTTTTTTTATCATAGTGAGATACAATTCTAAAATTCTGCCCAGTCAACTTGAATATATTCTATGATAACATCAAATACAAACAATGTCTGGCTTCTTACAGGGCGTAAAGTTTCGATTTCCAGTTCAGCTTTCTTTCTGGCTTCGTGGGCCTCTTCATACTTGACTTTGATCATCTCTAACTGTCCAGCCATTGCTTCCTTAGCGGCCACAGCCATGTCCTGTAAGTTACAATACACATTTTTATCCATGAATGCAGAAAGATAAATTATAATATATTCTCTTCTGAACAGTAAAAACGCATAAAATCTTTTCATTTGTTAGTGTGCAAATTGCAGAAGTAGCATATTACCAAACAGCTGATTGGTGGTCGTGGTTATTATTCAGTGTCAGTTGCCCTTCCGTGTGTCACATTTATACAACAAAACAATCTGAGTTACACTAAAATTGGTCGGCCAGTCTTTACGTAACCCTTCACGTGAAGCTAGGTCTCGTGCTCCTTCAGTAAAAGCAAAAGTGACATATATTTTCAAGAAAAAAACTATTATAATTGCAACCTATCCGTTACAATAGGGACTTGAAATGTTAGTATGTGTTGGTTAAATAAATCAATTAAAAATGAATATATAACGGTTGGTAGATAGAAAGTCATATTGATACTGTAGTAGATGAATCGCTACAGGTTCAATAAACAGGCATTTTATGTACATTTATGTTAAAGGCAATTATACTAAGCCTATATGAAACTTAAGTCAAAACGTTTGTTTACTTAGCTTATAGTTTTACCTCAGATATAGAAAGTGTGTAAAATTATGCCACTGTAAACTTGATGTGCGCGCCTTTAATTAAGCAACATAAAACGACAGCTTACCCTCTGGATTTTCATTTGCTCAGCAATCTTCTTCAGCTCTCGGAGTTGTTCTTCATAGAGTAGCCTCAATCCTGATGGTTTCGTGTAGCGGTTATGGATAGCCTCGATCTCAGATTCCAGGATTTTGTTTTGTTGTTCCAATGTTCGAACCTAATAAACAGGGGTAATACCTCGTTTATAAAGTGATCATTTAGCCATGTTTAAACGCAGGTGAGTGAGCTACCCAGTATGTTTTTGTTGTTGTTGATAATGCCAGCCAGAAAGATATATTTCAATACACTCAGTCTGTTATACAGCTATACACACTCATGCGTGGCTAAATAATTTAGTCAACATGTTCCCCAAAAGGAGAACACATTTAAATCTAGCCAAATTGCTAAAAACAAAAACAAACAAACAAACAAAAAAGGTAGCTGAATTTTACCTTTGTGTGATATCTGAATGGCATGGCCGATACAAAATTAGCAAATAGCAAAAATAGCAAATTAACTTATGTCAGATTGTTTTATGTTTGATGTATGAACTCTACCAAAATAAACCATATAAGAATATTGTCTTTGGCTATATTGATTTTAAAGTATAGAAGTGAATAGCCTACATATTTTAGCCCGCACTGTAAAACAAAACGTTTGAAATGAATAGAGAAATACGTTTGATGATTAGACGGCTATGCAGTTGGAATACATGTTGATGCGGGCATCATTTAAAAAGACGTATTAAATGGGTGCCTTGCCTTCTCAATGTAGACGGCCAGTCTGTCGTTCAGAACGACCATCTCTTTCCTCTCGCTGGTCCTCGTGCTAAGGAATTCCTGGTTTGCGGCAGCAGCTGTTTCTAGATCCATAGCTGGCCCCATTCCAACACCCAGACAGATTGCCCCCATGCTGAAACGACCATTAATTAACATTTTCATTGCGCATATTTATCAGCGCATTCAGGGAGAAAACAACATGCCTAGATAATTTTTAAATAAGACCATCATGTAATGTGTTTGCAAGCTTAATTTGTCAATATCGATGAAGGCATTGCTGAACTAAATATTAAAAGAGGCTAATACATTGTGAATTGAAGTGCTCCATTATTTTACCTAATGCTCTATTACGCATGCCGTCGAAATTTAATTAGAGATTTAATAAATGACACAAGATTGACACCTTGTAATAATATTTGATTTATCACACAAGCGTGAAAGCATGTGTGACCGAGAGGGTGCAACATGAAAGCCTTTAGATGTGGTATTTAGAACACACGCAATTATAATCTGAGTTGTATCTCTTATGTCAAGCAGACGTGATGCTTTTGGTTTACTGATGACAACTGTAGACCGTAATACTTCTCTTTGATCTTCAGGAGTTACCGAATTGTCCTGAATTTTTATTGAGGTAGTCAACCCACTTTATAGTGTTCACTGAGATTGTTTACTGAGATTGTGTGCGGTCAGATATTAAAATACAGTAAGCCTACATTTGTTTTTTTTTGCATTTTTAAATAATGTAATATATAGCCTACTTCAGAAAGTGTAAGCCTGCAGTGGTTTAGGTTATATTAAGTGCTTTAGTCAAATTCACATATTAAAACGTACAGAATGTATATGAACTGTAAAACTGTTATGTATTGTCTAACAGTTATTATTATTATTATTATTATTATTATTATTATTATTATTATTATTATTATTATTATTATTTTAAAGGCTTAATGGGGGACTGTATAAACAATATAGCTAAAGAAGGCAGTATTGCAGTTCAATATCTAGCCTAAAGGTATTGAAGAAAGCACATGATACTTGAGTTTAAACCATATTTTTAAAAACAAAAATGACAGAAAATGTGTCTGTGTGTAGGTGAAAATTGTAGTTAACACCACCTTCTCTCATCCTTACCTGGGCTCCTAACCTAACTTATTTGACTATCTAAATGATAATGTAAAGTAGGCTACCCTTAAGACACACAGCAAGTTGTACTGTAATGTGCCTATAATATTTCTTTTCATTGTTAACATCCTGTCTGCTGTAGTGCACTGGGTTTGAAATCTGTCCTCTAAATCACTGCAGGACAAGCAGACATTTTGAAAAGAGCTTTAAAACTGACTTTAAAGTTATAAGTGTACAAAGTTGTCAGGATGTTGACAATGAAAAGAAAAATTACAGGTATGTTATTTAAACAGTTGTAGCAACATGTGGGGAAATTTAAAGCTATATTTTTTCTGAACCCTGCTACTTACTCTTTAAGTTCTTCTAATAAGTTGCACACCTGTGTAAACCAGTGGATAGTCAACCAGTTCTGGAAAGCCATGCCCTTATAGTTTTAACAGGTATAACTAAATGACCTGTTCAGGAGTTTAACTGGTTCAATTTCTTACTAAAAGACATGGTTGGAACAAAGACCCGGACTGGAATTGTTGCCTACTTCTTGTAAAGCCTACACCCTTCTGTTCCTATTCGTTTGCTTCTGTCTGAAGTTCCCTACCTGGAAATATGAGGTCTGCGGGTAGACGAGGTGGTTCTCCTCCCCACTGCTGCAGTGCGCATGGTGGCTGAGCTCCGAGTGTAGCTGGCCGAGCGGTGCCGGGCCTCCCTGGCCCGTGGTGGAGAGGGGCTGCATACTCTCACCTGGTACGAGGCAGAGCTGCTGCTGCTGTCCTCAAAATGGCGACGGTACGAAGAAATCCTTTCTGGGCTTCTGCTCATCTTGGTGGTTAGCTTTCCCTCCTTTCTTCTTATGAACTGCTTCTGCTTGAGTGGGCTGACACCTCAAAAACTGTACTGGAGAACGAAAGAAAAGGCAATCCTTTTTATACTTCCACTTGGGCCGTGATGCACTCATGAGGCAGCACTTCTGGAATGTCCTACCTAAGTACAAGAAGTCTGGCCTTCTCTCTGAATATCTGTCAAAGTCATGCTAAGAGTTTAATATCTTAAAAATAGAAGGATTAGCCAATTAGGCAGGGTGTTGATCTAATGCTTTTGGCAGTGGATGCAAGTTTAATTGCATGCAAAGCAGGGCCAGGAGCGAACTTATGAAGTCATGTTAACAGTGTACAATGTAATAGGAGGCATTTTCTCATAAGATTTGACATAAATAGTTGTTAGTGGGTTAGTATTTGTGACACAAAAGAAGGAACAGTAAGAATTAACTGTTTGGCTGCCAAGAGAAATAATTTGGAAGTGAGTGAGGGTTATGCATGGAATGATTCAAGGACATGAGCAGAGATAATTGGAATCTGCACCCACGTATATTTTCTTGATCAGTAGATGTGCATCTGTCATCTATGAAAAATTTACACTAATGTCATTGTTTTCTATCAACACATTTAAAACAGATTTAAAAAAAATAGACACAGTGCAAACAAAATGCCCAGGGACTTTTACAGACTCCCTTAGATTCCAAGTGAGTATTAATTATTACAATCATATCAACCAAATACATTTGTTTGTAAGTTACATATTTGATCTGCACCCTTATGTAAAAACTGTATATTTCATATATGATACAATATAATATGTTGTTTAGAATATATTATTAATAGCAGAATGTGATCCTTTTATTACCTAAACAAAAAAAAGGAGAATGGCTTATCAATCACCTAAAAGAGTGGTCAGATTAACACTACTGGTTTACTATCCTGATTAGAATCATTATTGTTGTACCCTGTACATGTTTGAGAGGTGTTTGATCTCTTTAAACTAATGAATCTAAGCAGCAAGAAGCATATGTTACTTTAGTTGGGATAACTGATATTTTATAGGTTCTAAGTTTGCATGGCATACATTTTTTTTAACAAGGTAAAATTATTTGGTCTTAATTTAGGAGGAGTGCTGAAGACTCAGAAGTGTGTCCAACATTGCTTTGTAATGCACATTATTCAACAGCTTTGAACTGCAACTGTGCGTGGCTGTACATAGTTAATCTGAGTTCCATGTGTGTGACACGTTTCTGTGCAGTAAGTGTACAAGGGGTGTTATTTATGCAGATCTACATATTTTAAAACATTGAGGACCAAGGTTGGTGCCTTGCATGCGAGGAGTTCGGGCACACGATGGTGTGCTTCCCCCTCCAAGAGGAGGAGAAGGAGCTCCCTGCCAGAATGCTGGATGGAACTACCTGCCCCAAAACGGAAGGGATGGAGTGGCCATTCCTGAAGGCAGAAAACAAGCTGTTGCCATCTCTAGTGCCAAAGGGGGAGGAACCGTTGCCGTCGCCAGGGAAAAAGGGGGAGGAGGTGATGCCATCTCCTGTGGAAAAGGGGGAGGGGCCTTTGCCATTTCCAGCCAGAGGGGGAGGGGTCACTGCCATGCAAACCTCACCAGCCATTACACCTGCTGCTGAGGGGAGCATGGCAAAAACCAGCTGCACGTCCAGAGGATCCAGCGTCCACACGTCTGCGTCCGGAAGGTCCAGTGTCCGTATGTCTGGAGGTTCCAGCGCCGTGGCCCCAGCCGGAGTGCACGGCCCCACCTCCCCTGCTGGAGTGTCCCACCCCTGCCGGAGTGCCCTGTGCCACCACCCCTGCCGGAGTGCTGAGCACCGCCACCCCTGCCAGAATGTCCAATGTCTCCACCCCTGCCGGAGTGCCTTGCACCGCTGCCAGCTTCATCACCGCCTGTTTAACCCCGAGAGGTCACCATGGGGGTTAAACAGGCGTCCCCTTGCAGAAGCCCCAGGACCACCATGGCCAAATGAGGAGGTGAGAGGACTACCTCCACCACAACCGCGACCACCACCGCTATGTCTCCAAACTCGACCCGGGCTTCCAGACACACAGCACTTGTGGCAGGACCTGTGGTCTCTGGGCCTAGCTCCTAGGTCGCTGCCTCACCAGGCACAGCTAGTCGCCTGGGCTCCTGCTCTGCTCCTCCTGGTGGCCCAGACGTCACTCCACGGTTGCCAGGGCTCGCACCTCTCCCGCTGCACCCGCCCAGTCACCAATCTGTGCTCCCGACTCCCCATCCACGACGCCGGTTCTCGGTCTCCAGGGGGAAGTACCGAAGCCGGGACCAACCAGCCCGCCAACCCATCCACAAGAGTCCAGAGGGAGAAAAAGAAAAACGGACAAGGGCGGGGGGGGGGGGGTGTTTCAAGGATGGAGGTGGCCAGTGATGACCATGTGTGTGTTGCACAAGGGAAGAGGTATGTGGCATGGCAAAAGCCCTGCTGCTGTAAATAGTGTGTGTGGGAATGTAAGGTTGGCAGGGATGGAGTTAAATCTGTCTCTGCCAGCAATCATAGGTGTGGCCATTCCCCAGTTAGGTAATTGATTCTAACTGGGGAGCGGCCACATGTATATAGGGAAGGAGAAATCCTTTGTCTGGGGAAGGGAGTTTTGGTGAGGTTAACCTGCAAGTTAAAACTGTGGTTTTCTGCGTTAGTCAGTGAAGGCAAATGCCCAGCATGACCTCAGTGTAAATATCCGTTATGATTTTGTTTAACCCTGTTATTTTGGCCTCTGTACACACTTGAACTACAGCTTTACAAGCCTCTGAGTCTCATTCCTGATGTTATCCTGCTACAGTATGTTTTTTAGAATGCTTATTCATTATTTATTACAGTTTCAGAACTCAGGTATATGTGGAATGTTTAATAACGTCACCTTCATATTTTACTGTACCTTCTTGGGGGAAGTCTCTGGCAAGTATAAAAGTAATTAGTAGGTGTGCACATCAGTAATTTCTTCCCTCCAAAACAGCAGGTTTGTTAAAGATTTGCAATTGAAAATAACTGACAAACACTCTTTCCGGGGTGAAGTGTAATGGGACACACCCCTCATTTTAATACTGACCTCATTACAGAAACTCCCTCTAAGGCTTTCAGTCAAAAACTGTCCCGAAGGTACACTATATTAGTAACTTTATTAAACACACCAAATATCAAGGAGTACAGAAACAGTAATGATAATGCAGACATATAATGGGATAATGAACAGGGAAAAATTACCAGTAATCTTGGACTAACAAATGTTATTTTAGGTAAAGTTATAAAAATGAAACCAACACTGGATACAAATTGATACAAAATAGTATTATTTATTCAGCTTCTCATTTCCAGTGTCATATCACATCACAATTGTTTTAATGCTGTTACTACCATCCTTTTCCCATGCAGCAGATTACTACTAGTCGTTCTGTTATGAAAATATTATGTAGGGTATAAAATGATAAAACAACTGTACCCACTATGTAACAATCCAAAGACAGCCAAAGGTCAGTGCCCTTTGATAACACAGTCTTGATGTTATCATTGCCACCTCATTTTATTTATGCTCTTTAAAATCTAAATCTCCTGTTCTGCTTGTACTGCACTCAAATAATACAAACTGCATCACTGAATTTTAGGGAGAGTCTTTGAAATAAACTGGCTAGTAGTGTGAACAGGAGCTGTAGGCAGGGACAGGCCATACAGGCATGGAACACAGTCACCCTCATCCCACAGAAAGGACAGGTGCCTGGTGCTCCAGAGGTTATTACACTGATAAAAGACTTGACGGCAATGAGTGGAGTATCCTCCACTGCAAATCTCCAGATCTCTTAGGTATAGGGGGCTTGTACAGAGCTCTCCATGCTGGCCGTGTCCCCCACCCCCAGCTGCTCTCCTCTGAGCCACATAGAAGGAGAAGCTGCCGAGCCCCTGGTCTAGGCTGAGTAACTAATGTGGGGGACAACATCAGCTAGAGTAAAAGTTCCTCTGAATCAGTGAAGTACAACTCCACCCCATCCAGCGTACGCACAGACTGGGCTGACAATGTCGAGCGGAGCTGATCCACCCCCACCACTCGCACTGAGCGCAGCCTCAGCTGAGCTGTCACGTCTTCAGGGCTGCTCTAGCCAACCATCCCTGGGCCCTGCAGAGCCCTCAGTTTGGTCATTCCTGCCCTCACCAGCATGGAGACAAAGTCCAGCACATCCAGCCTAAGAAGAAATATAAATATACATATAAATATAAACAGAAATACCATCAATCTGAATTTCGCAGGGACAGTGCAATAAGAATGTCATGCACTGTCCCTTGTGTTTTTCTGACACAACATTAAAACTTAATGGAAACACAGTTTAAGAAAGCTGCATGATATCAGTCGTTGCACGAGGCCAAACTGGAACACAGACACAGACATTTAAATATACCCTCCCGTATTTTTATATTAATTAGGTTGTTTGCATTAAAAATGTTGTGCCTATTCTCTGGTTATACTAAGTGAAATTCACACCACATGCCAACTCTAAAGATTAAGGAGCTATAGTACAAATTGGTAACCTACTCAGTAGATTACCGATTTTCAGTACTGCTGTAGTCTTACCACAATTCACTTCTCATACTATGTATCTCAAAAAAAAAAAAAAAAACTAACAGTATTCTTCTCTCTGTTCAATATGTATTTTGATAAAAATATACAAATGTTTATGCAGTATATCATGCAGGCACATAAATGTTCCTTCTGTAGTACTTGTGCACTTCGGTGAGAGATATACATTCTTAAAATTAAAAAAAAGATACTTTTGGAGTAAGTCAGGTAATACCACCTGCTTTAAAAACAAATTAAGTGTGGGCCAGGACTGGACAACTGAGCACAAGGTTAAAAAGACAGGAAAGGATGTTCAACATGATGGGATTTGTTAGTGAGATTTTGTGAGACATAATGAAACTTTGTGTTGTATCTAAATGTAAAAATGTGCCTTCTAGATTGCAGGAAATTGCATATTTTAAAGTTAACATTTCGTAAATTCTCTGAGAGGGGCATGTCACCAGACCCCTGTGGAAGCAGGTCTCTCACTTCCGCTTGCTCTCTTAATGCCACACAAATCTACCTATTTACATCTCTCAAATGTTGGAGGGTATGATGTCACCATTACTTTGTTAACACTAGCATTTCAAGAAAGTGTACACAGTTTTTAACATTGGGAGGGCATATTTGACTTTTCCATTTTGAACAAAGATTTTCCATATACTTTATTGGTTTGATGTAAAAAAAAAAAAAAAAAAAAAAAAAATCTCCTTCTACTACAAAACGATTACTGTAATGAAAAAAATCTAATTAAATATTCTAGTTTGTCTGGCGTTAAAAATAATGAGTTGTGCAAATCAGAATGATTTTAGTTACTCCCCAGCCGGGGACCGTAATGCTGGGACACATTTTGTGCCGTGCTTGTTGTTGGGCAGGAACGATTAGGTGTGTGCACACCAAGCTGAATTAGATTTGTGTTGATTTTCAGAGATACTGTGCGAATAAAATAGCAACTCCGTTTTCATTTAAAATAGCTTATATTTTCTACGTCATGGCGGGGAACTTCTGGCAAAGCTCACATTAGTAAGTAACCTTCCCGGATGACATATATATATAAAAGTAAATATGTTATTTGCTGGGCCTATGGTACATTTGCTTTAATCTAATCACAATTGGTTGTTAATTGAAATTTTTATTTTAACATACCCAACTATTTGCGAGTTTGTATTGTCCAAAATCAGCACCTTAGAAAAAAAAAAAAAGTAAGGTATCGTTTAAGTAACATACAGTACTGTCGCGGTAACTTTATATATAACTCCTCCTGATATTTAAAATTTAAGCAACATCCACAACGGCGTCTAATTTTGCACAGAAATACAGATTAGGGATACATGTGGTCATATTAAACATCGACGTCTGTGTTATAAAAACAAATGGTAGTAAAAGAAGACGGCATCATTCATGGCATAGCCTTTGAGCCTGTTTCCGTTGCCGTTCATATTTGTTTGGATGCAGATTATGCTTTTGTTGATAGGCCAGGTCTTTCTTTCTGCCTGCCATTCTGCTTGCTGTCATTAACTAATACTGTTTTCCACAGCACTAGATTGTGTTTTTCATAAAAACGGACATTCGCGTACAGCCCTGATGTGCATAACTTATATGTAAATAAACGTTATTATTTCTTCAGAATTTACGTTTTACCACCTCTTATATAGGCTATTTTATTTTATTTTCATATTCCATTTTAGAACACATGTACATGTTTTTAGGCTATACCACCTTTCAAATACACCAGAACATAGTAAGAGAGCAAGTGAGGAACTCCATGCCCAGCCACGGTGTTCCCACCACGTTTGGCTTGTAAACTATGGTACATGACTGGAAAAGGAAGCTTTGTGCCAGCATTGCAGGGTAGCTAGGTTTTTTAAATTAATAATGTAGCAGCTTTCCTGGTTTACAGTCTGACTTAAGTAAAATTAATGTAGCAGACTGACAATATATTAGCACTAGCTTATTTTAGGGTATAATAGAGCATGCTTGATTTAAGCACAATGCTGAACAATGATGCTACATTTGAACATGTTTTAACAATGAACCAAACTGGGGGAAAAAAAGTATTTAAATAATGTTTGAATGTCACTTTATGATATTGCTTGTCCTTTTCAGTTTGCAGTGGGTCCTTGACAAACAGGATTTGATGAAAGAACGACAGAAGGACCTGAAGTTTTTGGCAGAAGAAGAGTATTGGAAATTGCAGATCTTCTTTGCCAATGGTAAAACTGTTCTACCAAATTACCCTGATTGATAAAGGAGTGAGGCTATTGCTGGTATAATTATATTTATATAAACTCTCCAGTGTGATCTTTTGCTTGTTTAAATACAGACCTTGACATATGTATGATGGCATGCTACGCATTAGTAATATTTATGTACTGTAGGTGTGAGTGCTTTTTCTGTATAGACTTTAACAAGATGTATTGGGATAGATATGACAAATAGTGTTACAGTATTAGGAGATAATAGTTTGATAAATGAGACCAGAACTTTTAAAACTATTTCAGCTTTTACTGTAGTAGTACATTTGATTCTGCCTAGACACAATAATAATTATTCTGAACACTTTGAAAATAAATCTGAAAATGTTCACAGATTAAATATATTTAAACTTAAAATGAGATTATATTTGGAAGGAAAATCTATTTAACTTCAGTAGTGCTTTTGATTTATAAACTTTACCCTGTGATCTGGTGTAAATGAGCCCACCCAGTAATACAAATCTGTTTGATGAAATATTGGAATGTCTACTAATAAACATTTCACCCACAGTTATTCAAGCTTTAGGAGAACACCTGAAGCTCAGACAACAGGTTATTGCAACTGCTACTGTTTACTTTAAGAGATTCTATGCCAGGTAAGAAATATTTGTACAGTTGTACTAAAATCACTGAAGACACTTTTGTTAAATTATTTTTTTCCTATACTTAGGTTTTATTGAAGATTATATGAGCATTTTAATATATAGCAGAACCTGTCATATCTCATGTAATTGGTTCTAAGGGTCCGTCGGATATCTGAAAATATCCTGTCTCGGAGGGAGTCGTTAAACTGCATTGTAGTTGCTTTATTAACATCGGGACATTATAAATTAACAATGTCGGGTACATCAGTGTGTCAAACTCCATTCCGTCTTGCCAGGAGCTGAATTTACTCTCTTAGGCCTATACTAAAATGTGCATTGATCAGTTTCCATCTGTACTGTTTAGTTGGTAGCAGCATGTGTAAATGACACGTGCCAGAAGCCCATCGGTTAATAGAGGCAGTGGTGTAGTCGAGGGTATACGCAGGTAAACAGCATTTACCCGCTTTTCATTTAGGCAATATAGCGTTTACCCACTTCCATATAAGGGATACAGAGTTTACTTATTTATACTCTCCGGTGATATGCAAATCCTGGGTTAACGAATGCTGAGGGCCAGTAACAATGTATCTGTTCATGTTTATCTGTTCAATCTGTCTGTTCAACTCCACCAAATTGGGCGTTTACCCACTTTTTTTATTTACCACTATACCACTGAATAGAAAGTATTGTATCTTACAGGATTGGATATGATAGGTTCTACTGTATTGTTACAAATTACTGTTACAAATGAACTAAAAATTGTTGCTACTTATGTTTCTTTGATTAAACTTGAAGATCAGAGCTGTAACTGCTAAGTCTGTTAACGTATTATGTTATTTCAGATATTCGCTTAAAAGTATAGATCCTGTTCTCATGGCTCCAACCTGTGTGTTCTTGGCATCCAAAGTAGAGGTAATGTCAGTTTTTGTTTACTCTTTGATTAAGTTGCAGTATTTGTTTGTTCAGAAGTGCATTAACTCAGAAGCTCATTTTATGTCTTTGTGGTGGTGGTGTTTTTTTTTTTTTTTAGGAATTTGGTGTTGTCTCGAATACCCGGTTGATATCAGCTGCTACATCTGTATGTAAGTGTACTGATCTTCATACCTTTTTACTTGCGTCAATTGATTTATAAAGAATGACAACCAATGATTTGAAATCTGCTTATTAACTTAGCTATAGTGTCATAGTCCCACTTTGTTTATTATGCTTTATTTTGGGATATTTATTTCTCTGTAGTGGTGTATTTAAAAAATCTATTTATTTTACATTGAGTGAATAAAAAAATAAGCTAAGAACTGACCTATATCTACTGTATGCACAAGCAAATTGGACATAGACCCTGATGCCTCCCTTTCCCCTTACATTATGATATTCTCATTAACATGTGCAAAATAATGTCCCTAAACCCTCAGATTAGGGTACTGTACTCTCAGTAATTTGTGCACGTTTTATCAGAACTGTACAAATACAAATCTAAAAAAAGTTTAGTGTAACACACTCACAGATGGATAGACATGCAGGTAGACTCGTATTATATTACACTTTTTTTTTTTCTAAAGAAGGTTGCTGGCAGGTTTTATTTATGTATGCCCATCTCCACTATACCCCACATCAGAGATGTGCATTTCCAGCAGGGGATAATAAGTGGTAAAGGCCTCGTGTGATTAAGAAGTATAAAAAGTGCTGTTTTAAACAAGTAATGTCTCTCTTTCTCTAATGATTTGTTATATACCTGCTTCAGAGCATACCAAAACTTCAACTAAGCAATGGTAAGTGGGCAGTAAAAAGAGTATATAACTACCGGTATTTAGGATTGTATTACTGCTGGGTTGATGGATCTCACTTTTTTGTTTTTCCAGTAAAAACTAGGTTTTCATATGCCTTCCCAAAGGAGTTCCCATACAGGATGAATCATGTAGGTATTACATTTTTAAAAATGGGCCTGCAATGGTTTTCATGGATGCAATATGTACTTTAGATTGATGTTGCTTCTTTTCGCTTGGTCACAAGGGAAGTGTTACCCCTTTTTAAAGTACAGTGTTTTACACAGAAGAAAAGCTAAACTTGTCGGTAGTTGAAAATCCTGTGTGGAATAGTGTGTCTGCAGTATACAATGTCAAATGAGATTGTTACATACCACAGGATATATTTAGAAGTTACTGGGCAAGCTACAGTACTATATGAAATAATTTGGTTGGTGTTGGATTCTTGACATTTGCAGTCTCAGCATATTTGTTTTGTATTTGTTAAATGATATAGTAGGAGTGCTGTCTATTGGGGATGAGGGGAGACAGTCTACAGTATACTGGAAGTCATGAATGTCAATATGTTAGTTAGAGTGAATCAGAAAAAAGATAGAGGTGATATGTTACTCAAAACATCGCCCTCCCCCTGATTTCCCCCCCATACATGTACAGTATTAAAGATTCTGGTTTACTTGTTTGTATTAAGCTTCCCCAGCCTATTTTATATTTCGCTAACTTCTTGATATTTTTATTCTTAATTGTTTTATTTTCTAGATACTGGAATGTGAATTCTATCTATTAGAACTAATGGTGAGTACAGTATTGAATGTGAACAAAGAGTACTGTAGTCTATGAGGAAAATCTGTAGTTTTTATGACAAGTTGTTTTATAGTCCAAGCAGTCCATACATTTAAAGTGTATTGCATATGTTGCAGGGCATGAAGTTAAGGTCATGAAGGGCAAGACAATGTTGCTTTTGTTGGACGTGGAGATTCAGGGTCACCAAGGCAAATCTAGGGGGCAAAACATAAACCCACCCAAAGGCCACCGAGGCGATTTCATACTCATTCATAAAACAACGAAAAAGAAATGCAGTGAGCATGTTATGTTGATGAAATTAATTCAAACAAACTCAAACAATGTTTTCTGAGTGATTCACAGACACAGATTGTTACACAAATGAAATATAGGTCACTTTTCCATTGTATAAATAAAATGGTATAAAATAAATCAAATTTAAATACAACAAACTTTCATAATGAAAAAATACAAAGGGTAATTTGGCAAAAAATAAATATTCAGGGTATTTTTTTTGTTTTGCTTTACTGAATTTGGTCACACACTACTGACTAACACATAATTAGACTAAAGGCTTAGATACAACAGCACAAATAAGCAACGTACAACCTATACAAACACTGTGGCTTTGAAGAAAAAAAAAAACAGCTGGGTGTACATAATGTTAGATGTTTACAGTTGAGAGACTTTATATAGTTTCACATGTTCTTTAAATTTACAGTTGCAAAGGATTTGCAGTTTTGTTATGGTGCGTTGCTGGACACTCAATTCCGAGGGGGGAAAAAAAAGGGATGCAGTTTAAGCATACACATTCTAACCCCTTAGAACATGTTTTACTAGTTAAAAAGCAGAACTATGTAAGGTAGTGAGAATGTAGTACACAAAAATAAATGAAAACAGAAATCGATGCACTTCTCAAGATTGTGTTTCGTTCACTATTGTTATCTTCTATTTTTTTTTTTTTTGGTGTAAGAATTTGAGCAAAACTAATAATTTGCCTGTTGTGTGTTCATTTTTAGCATTGGTGTTTTTGGGGTGGGGATAACCGTGAATTACAAAACAGCAACAGTCATTGAAATGTCAACAATGTTAGCAAGTTATATACAATGAAGACATGAAAGGAGTTGGACTGTGTATTGCACAGTTGCATTTTAAAGTATTGTGCTTTTAAGACAGTTGTTGACCTGCTGTGGGCCAGAGATGGGGAACATTGGGAACACTGGGAACAACACTACTACCCAGTGCCCTTTGTGAACCCGGCAGCCGTGGTAATCAACTACTCGGCTGTCGATATGGGACTTCCCCAGCAGGTTGACTTCCAAGTAGGAGGAGCCACACCTACCTGCACCCTCACTGGGCTCGAGGGAAAATGCCTGCTGTCCCCATCTCCACCAGCAGAGGGAAAATGCCTGCTGGGTCCACTTCCACCAGCAGAGGGTCAATGCCTGCTGGATCTACTTCCACCAGCAGAGGGTCAATGCATGCTGGGATCACTTCCCGAACACCATCTTCACCCCCAAGAGGAGAGGAGCAGGAGTTACCTCTGCCTCCATCACCACCAGGGGAAGAGGTGCAGGAGCTGCCTCTCCCTTCACAAGAAAAAGTACCAGGACTTGATGCTGACATTCTTCAGCAACCACTGCATAGTCTGCTGAGGGGAGCACAGCGGAAAACAGCCTGGCTGCAGTGGCTACGAAGAGGGCCAGCACCGCCACTGCCACAGTGGCCAACCACAGCACCACGACTGGTCCTGACTCCGACACCGCCCAAGGATGCCAGCCTCGCTTCGCCCGGGGCTGCCTGTTGCTCCGCATCGCCCGGGGCTGCCTCTTGCTCCGCATCGCAGCAGGAAGTACTGTGGCCAGAATCCCACCAAGGGGAGCTGCCGGCCACGAAGAAGGGGGAGGAGGTCTGGAGACCACCAACCCCAGCAGCAGTTTCGCTGCCGGAGATCGTGGGGGAGGTCAGGAGACCTGCTCCCAGTGCAGCACTTTCGCTGCAGGAGGTACTGTGGCTGGAGCCCCGGAAGAGGGAGCTGCCAGCTACAAAGAAGGGGGGAGGTCAGGAGACCACCCCCAAGCAGCCGTTCTGATGCCAGGACTACCCCGGCTGGAGGAGCCAGACTGGGGACTATTAATGTCTCTGCATACAGCATTTCCGCTGTCAGCTGGGAAGCTGCCGGCATTTCCACCAGCAGCAGAAGAGTGGCAGGAGTATGCCACCCCGCTGTCAGCATTGCTGCTGAAAGCCTTACAACCTGTGGGCCCCTTGAAGCCTCCGGTCCTGGCCCAGGACTTTGTGCTGGGCTTTTAAGGGGGGAGGTGGCCGTTGAGGCCATGTGTGCTGCACACAAGGGGGGGGGTGTATGTGGCAATGCGCTCCGCCCCTGTGTGCATTTCTGTGTTGTATGTTGCGTGTGGTGTGTTAATGTTGGTGTATAGCGATGGCTGCACGGGATATAAATGGGTGTGTGCAGCACGAGTTATTTAAAATGTATAATTGTATTTAGGCACGGGATTGCACATCACTTCACGTGCATTTAAAGTATATAATATGTGAGCACGAGGTTGCACATAATTAATTCACGTTCTGGGATTCAAGTGAATAATTAATTAGTAATTGAATCCCAGCACAACAGTATATATAGATGCACGTTTTACTCACTCGGGGTTGTGTGTTCGGTGAATGGAGAACGGGTGTGGAGAAGGAGGTAAAATAAACGATAACAAAAAGAATAATAATAATAACTGTTTGACTCACCGTGTTTGTTTGTCTGTCCGTCCACCGTTTGTTTAAGTGTTAGTCCGTTTTGTTTATGTTTTATTCGGCCTCCAGTGCCGTGTCCTGTCTTCTGTTTGTTTAAACCTTTTATTTATAATAAACCACGCAACAGCGCTTTCATCATTTCACCTCATCTGACCTGTCTCTGTGTATTCATTTCCTGGTTCTGACGTCACCACTCAGCCAGCCGTGTGACAGATACGCACAGATGAAAATGTCCTTCCTTTATAACTGGGGTCAAGCACACATGCAAGTACCACAGATTTGACATCATCTTTTTCAGAGAACCATCTGGTAAGGCTCCGCAGCATTGTGCTGCGCATAGTTTGAATTCATGTGGAGGAGGTCCTTCATCCTGAAATAGGCATTTTAGAACAGTGACACTCAGAATTATGCAAGATGAAGAGGCGTCAGCTGTGCTCATTTTGAGAGAAATTTCCACAGGAGTTAGTTTACACTATATGTGAGGCAATGTCCCACTGATCATTAGTCATGCATGGAAAATGTCCATATTCACTGCAGTAAACATTTAGTGCACGTTTCTGTTCTGTCATTCTCTGTAGCATGTGCAAAGTTGAATTCCAGCGAGCTGGGACAGACTGTATTATGTTGTGTTTGGGGAGACCAAACTCTTCCTGTGTGCGCATCACACAGGAAGACATAAGTCCGATATACGCTCCTTGCAATGGAGCCGGCTCTTTCATACAGCGGTATCGGTGCTATGCCTTGGTGCAAGAGGTCCTGGGTTCACGCCCGCCCTCCGCCAGTGTGTGGATTGCCTCGCCCTGTGTGATGCGCCTGCCTGCGTTAACTGAGATCGCTACAATATGTACAACTTAATAATTAATAACACGCAAGCCTTTTTTCTATTTTAGACTTTAAAATCTCTTAAGTAGAAATAATGCACAGGTGTTGTAAAGGTTGAACATATGTACTTGCTGACAAATGAAATGTAGTTTTAGTTTCATAGGACACCTTAATAAAATCCACAGTGTATAGTTACTGACCAGTGATCAAGTTTACCACAAGTAAAAATAATCAAAATAAACGTGACATTTAATTTATAAGAAAATGAATACAATTCAATGGTGTTGACTAAAATAAATAGACTTCAATCCGAAATGTCGCATTTATCCCTTGTAGTAAAATGATGAGCTAGTAAAGCACGGACATTATCTCCCAGATGTGTATTTTTTATTTTTTTTGTATTGTTTGCTTTTTCAACACATAAGCAAAACACTGCATTAAATCACAACCTATGCTAAGGATATCTGATGGCGTCCCTTTATAAGCAAAATATAAATAAATAAATAAATGCTTACAGGTAAGCAATGCTGTTAATAATAATAATAATAATAATAATAATAATAATAATAATAATGCACAGATTTTTTTATGCTTTCGAGGGTGAAAACGGGCACTTATTTACATCCCACATTAATAACGACAGTTTTATTTTTTGATTCAAAATGAAATGTTACAATTTGCATATAAGAATATTGGAAATAAATGACGAAGGCTGAATGCACGGCCAAAACGTTGGACATTTTTTCATGCTTTGAATCCAATAAAGTATATATTTTAACTTATCGAGCGAGTGTTGCTCCATTTCTTGTTTGGAGCGCTCACAGAAATACAATCAATGTTAGTATTAAGGAATAAATCATTATTTCCTTACCTTCCACACGTTGCTTCTGCGAATAATGGATATGTCTGTTCTTATACTTGATCTCGAGCAGTTCTGAAGCAGAATCTTATGTCATTTGAGGGATTGTGGGAAGGTTGCCTATCTACTGGCTTGTAGACTAAACTGACCAATCGCAGCTCTTGTTTTTTTCTTTGTAAAGTTGATACGAAGAGAAAATGAAATAATTTCCAGGACTAATTATGAGAAGTAATATCGACCGAATATCGGCCCTGCTTAGGCCAATGCCAATATTTTGTCAAAGGGCAAATATCAGCCGATATATCGGTCAACCTCTAGTCCTAACATCTACATGCAATACTATTCTATTTATATTTTTCCTAAGCATTTTTCCTAATAGTTACCTAGCAATTGTGTTCAGTATAATATTGCATGAAATGTATATATTTTCGTTTATTTTCCACACAGGATTGCTGTTTGATTGTGTATCATCCTTATAGACCTCTTCTTCAGTATGTACAGGATATGGGGCAAGAGGACATGTTACTTCCTCTAGCATGGTAAGATTTTTTTCTTCAGTATTTCCTGAATTAAATGGTAAAAATATACTTCTGCTTCACCCAGTCTTGTTTTTTGTAAGTACCTTTTATAAGATGACATGTGATATGATGTGATAATAAAAATCTTCCTACACTTTTTACATGTTAAAAAGGCCTTTTATATATGTCTTTGATTTACTGTAGTTTTCAAAGTATAACGCGCAGCCATTTAAATATTTTTGAGGGCGATTGAGGAGTGTGCAGAATGCATCTAAGCGTGTTAGCTATGATTTTGTTTTTCAAATTTGGTCACGTTTCCTGCGAACGCGGAACAAACGTGAGAGTTGCATACATAGTTCCGAGCTCGCGTGTAACTTACACATTGTTGATGATTACAAGCAGATTACCCCATTTTCATAGGTGATTAGTCAAATAAATGTGTTTGGGTCAGTTAATCCTTTCTTACGCTGTGGATTGTGGGATACTAGAAGAGTAATGGTTGTTATTTATTTTTTGATGTGTTTGGTTACAAACTTGCTAGGACTTTCTCCCAAAACAAATCAGGATGTAACGCTGAACTTATACCCTATTTGTCACCAGTCTTTCATATTGTTACACTTATGTTCATATTACAGACTACAATACTGATGACAAGATACTGTACGTTACAAATAAGAAACTGCATTCCTGTTTTTATTATGGCACAAATAAAATAGCAACACGGTTTGAAAATGCATAACTTTTGTATTTATTTTTTTATATTATTATTGTTTATTATTATTTATTTCTTAGCAGACGCCCTTATCCAGGGCGACTTACAAATGTTACAAGATATCACATTATGTTTACATACAATTACATTATTTTTTTATACATTATTTTTACATACAATTACCCATTTATACAGTTGGTTTTTACTGGAGCAATCTAGGTAAAGTACCTTGCTCAAGGGTACAGCAGCAGTGTCCCCCACCTGGGATTGAACCTACCACCCTCCGGTCAGGAGTCCGGAGCCCTAACCACTACTCCACACTGCTGCCCCTATAAACTTGATGCCGTCTTAAAAAACTTTGCAAATGTTAGAAGCTGCATAGTGAGTGTTATTAATAGCAATTGGTGATGCATATTTCTTAGTTAACATAAAAAAAAAAATCATCAACTATATTTCACATTGTCAAAGTTGTGTAGATGTGACTGGCATTATTTTGCAATTTTTTTAAAACAAGGATTTTTAATTTTTTTTTTAATGCTTTATTTAATAATAATTATTATTATTTATTTCTTAGTAGACTCCCTTTTATTTATATTTATATAGCGCCTTTGACCAAGGCGCTTTACAATTATTAAGCTAAACGGTACAAATCCAGGGCGACTTACAATTGTTACAAGATATCACATTATTTTTACATACAGTTACCCATTTATACAGTTGGGTTTTTACTGGAGCAATCTAGGTAAAGTACCTTGCTCAAGGGTACAGCAGCAGTATCCCCCACCTGGGATTGAACCCACAACCCTCCGGTCAAGAGTCCAGAGCCCTAACCACTACTCCACACTGCTGCCCTATTATACCAACAAAGTTAGAAAAAAAAAGTCTGAGAACAGCATTGTGGTAAGAACAAGGCCTTTTAACTCATGCTTATTGTAATTGTGGAACTCAACAAGCTTGTGTTTTTGAATTCTGTAACATATCAATGTAGCACCATAGAAATGTATTGGCCCTTTCCAAATATATTGATGGTATTTTACTCTATTTCAAATATGACATTGGACCGGAAAGGGAAAATTGCAATGTCGGACCAGGTCCGACATAGGACTGCAAAGGGTTAATGTGGTTCACCCACAGTAAGCGATGGACAGTATAAACTTCCACACAATAATCTGACATTCAAAATGCCCCCCAATCACCAGTACAGTAATCAAAACAAACAAGCGTATATGCGGTTAAAAATATTCAGCTGTAACAATTACTGTATCATACTATTGATTTGAGATTCAGCTTTTTTAGGGAACTCCCCTGAATCCCTTGTTTAGAAAGATACATTAATGCTTGAGTAGCTGTCTACTGTGTGGGTGCATGCATTCACTGCTGAGTGACAGGCAGGAGATTGAGACAGAGGTAGAAGATGATGTGCCCCACAGGCAAACAGGATTCATTTACGTATTGTAGCGCTGAGCTGCCGGTTTTCCAGGATATAATGAGACAGATAACAGTTGCGGTTCAAAGCAGTTGGAAACCGTTGTATTTATTTGATTAGTTTTAGCTTTTAGTGAACAATGGCTCTCATTCCTCTCCTCTCCTCTCACTCGCAAACTCAGCCTCTCTTAACTCTCTCAATTCTCCTGCCGCCAGATCCTGCTTCTCTCTTTCAAAGTGTCATCTCCACACACAGACACCCAAGTCCCTCCCCCTTCCTCACTCAGTCTGCAGTGTGAAAAAAGCGAGTAATATATACAGTGCTTATAGAAAGTCTACACCCCCATTCAAAATGTTCACCTTTTGTTGCCTTATAGTCTGGAATTAAAATGCATTAACCCTTTGCAGTCCATTTATTAAGCACGTGTCAGGCGCGTCCGGTCCAATTTATTTTCACACGCGCAGTTAATTTTAATCATCTCCTGATCACTCGTTTTATCACCAAACTCCTCAATAATGCGATCCAAGTCATTATTTTATTACTATAACATCTAAAAAAGCTCTGCAAATGTCAGTGATATTCTCTGAGCGCTGATGCAGTATCAGCCAGCTTGTTTCCTTATGACCGCCCCTATCTGATGCCAGGGGCAAGTATGACTATTCAAGAGATATGCCCTTTTTTTTTTTTTCGGCTTGTCTCGGCTCCTGTCGCTCCCACTCGGCCATTGAATGGTTTTCTCGGCTTTTTCCGGAGAAAAAACGACTAGAAACCTTTTTTTTGCGTTTTTTTGATGATGTCGGACAGGGTCCGACATTGGACCGGATAGGAATATTGCAATGTCGGACCAGGTCCGACATAGGACTGCAAAGGGTTAAAATAGTTTTTTTTTTTTTTTTCATTTATCTACACATCCTACCCCACAACTTCCAAGTGAAAAAAATATTCTAGAAATTTGTAGAAAATTAATTAAAAAATAAAAACTGAAATATCTTGGTTGGATAAGTGTCCACCCTCCTTGTAATAGCAATCGTAAATTAGCTCAGGTGTAAGAAATCGCCTTCAAAATCACACACCAAGTTAAGTGGCCGCCAACTGTGTTAAATTGTAGTGATTCACATGATTTCAGGATAAATTCAGCAGTTCCTGTAGGTTCCCTCTGCTGGGTAGTGCATTTCAAAGCAAAGACTCAACCATGAGCACCAAGGCGATTTCAAAAGAACTCCAGAACAAAGTTGTTGAAAGGCACAGATCAGGGGATGGGTATAACAAAATATCAAAGGCCTTGAATATCCCTTGGAGCACAGTCAAGACGATTTATTAAGAAGTGGAAGGTGTATGGCACCACCAAGACCCTGCCTAGATCAGGCCGTCCCGCCAAACTGGATGACCGAGCAAGGAGGAGACTGATCAAAGAGGCTACCAAGAGGTCAATGGGAACTTTGCAAGAGCTACAGGCTTTTATGGCCAAGACTGGTTAAAGTGTGCATGGGACAACAATATCCCAAGCACTCCACAAATCTGGCCTGTATGGTAGGGTGGCAAGAAGGAAGCCATTACTCAAGAAAGCCCACCTTGAATCCCATTTGAAGTATGCAAAAAAACACTCAGGAAAGACTGTAGCCATGTGGCAAAAAGTTTTGTGGTCTGACGAAACTAAAATGGAACTTTTTGGCCTAAATGCAAAGCGTTATGTTTGGCGCAAACCCAACACAGCGCATCACCCAAAGAACACCATCCCTACTGTGAAGCATGGTGGTGGCAGCATCATGTTATGGGGATGTTTCTCATCGGCAGGGACTGGGGCACTTGTCAGGATAGAAGGGAAAATGAATGGAGCAAAGTACAGAGAAGTCCTTGAGGAAAACCTGCTGCCCTCTGCAAGAAAGATGAAACTGGGACGGAAGTTCACCTTTCAGCATGACAACGACCCAAACATTTCCTTGAGTGGCCCAGTCAGAGCCCCAACCTAAATCCAATCGAAAATTTGTGACATGACTTGAAGATTGCTGTCCATCAACGCTCCCCAAGGAACTTGACAGAGCTTGAACAGTTTTGTAAAGAAGAATGGTCAAATATTGCCAAATCTAGGTGTGCAAAGTTGGTAGAGACCTATCCCAACAGACTCACAGCTGTAATTGCTGCCAAAGGTGCTTCCACCAAGTATTAACTCAGGGGGGTGGAGACTTAACCAATTATGATCTTTCAGTTTTGTATTTTTAATATATAATTTTGTTCTCAATAAAAAAAACTTTTTCCCCTTAACAGTGTGGAGTATGGTGTGTAGATAACTGGGAAAAAAATCCTCATTTAAATGCATGAAACTCTGAGGCACTGACACAGCCAAATGTGAAAAAAGTTCAAGGGGGTGTAGCCTATAGGCACTGTGTGTGTGTGTATGTATATGTATAGCCCAGGTGGGGGACACTGCTGCCTTACCCTTGAGCAAGGTACTTTATCTCGATTGCTCAAGTAAAAACCCAACTATCACAGTGCAGGTGCATTTATACGGAGACTTGATTACACACAGGTGGATTCTATTTATCATCATTAGTCATTTAGGTCAACATTGGATCATTCAGAGATCCTCACTGAACTTCTGGAGAGAGTTTGCTGCACTGAAAGTAAAGGGGCTGAATAATTTTGCACGCCCAATTTTTCAGTTTTTTATTTGTTAAAAGTTTGCTAAAAAAGTTTGAAATATCCAATAAATTTCGTTCCACTTCATGATTGTGTCCCACTTGTTGTTGATTCTTCACAAAAAATTACAGTTTCATATCTTTATGTTTGAAGCCTGAAATGTGGCAAAAGGTCACAAAGTTCAAGGGGGCCGAATACTTTCGCAAGGCACTGTATATAATATTATAATATTATAATGTTCAACCAGAAGCTGCATTAATGTTGCCTCAAGCCATGCAGGGAGAGAGATACAAAGGGAGGGATCTGGCATTAAATTAGTCTAGTCTTACTATTCATTTCAAAGAGGATTATTTTTAAGCTAAATATTTTTCAAACCCAGTTCGCTGAACAAAATCTAAGTTCTCTAGAAAATGACGGTAAATTCTAAATATCAGATGGCCGAGATTCAGTGAAAACCATTTTTAACTAGTTTTAGCATGAGACTTATGCTGTCATTTACAACAAGTTAGTTACAGTATTGAACTTGTGATTGTGTGCTGTTTATGTTTGTGGTTTCTTCCATGGCATTTCTTTTCAGTAACGAAGCTAATCAAGCTAAGGACTTTATAAGATCGTAATCATGTGTTTCAAGTTACTAGGATCCCTTGAAGTAGATCTAATGTGGTTGTAAATTAGACTTGCCTCCTATCAAAAATTTAAATAAACAAATCCATCAAACACATGGATTTATGCCTATTCTTTTTGTCATACTTGGATATGCTTGCATTATGTTTCACAAGTTTCATTAGGTATGAATACATTTGTAGCAAACTACTGTAAGAATGTTTTAAATGAATGTGAACTGCAGCTATGTATATAGTGTTTACTTTTGACTAATGTTGTCTTTCATATGCAGGAGGATTGTGAATGACACATATAGGACAGACCTCTGTCTCTTGTATCCACCATTTATGATTGCACTAGGTAAGAAGGATCGACTGCCTTTAAAACAAATGCTAGAATGCACATTTTCAGTTAATACATCTCCAATTATGAAAATTCAGAGACAATCCAATATTATATTTTTTGTTTTAGCCTTAATTTTTTTCCTCACTTTTTATTTTTATTTATCAGTGCTTAAAAATAGGCAAAGTGCATGTTTTGCTTTGCTGCATACTTAATCCAAGGATTGTCATTTCCTGTTCAAAAGCACTGATCTACAAAAAATACTCTATGTAAAAACAATATATTAATATTGACTGGAATTGAGGGTTTTAGTGGAAAACTATTGGCCCGAGGTGACACAGTGGGCATATACTTCAATCATTGAAAGAAGGCAGGGTTAACCAACTGACGATGCTTAAGTTTAATAGCAACATTTAATGCATGGGACATTTTCTTTCATGAAAATGTAAGTGACACAATGTGCTGCTTGCAAACAACCTTGCATTATTATTATTATTATTATTATTATTATTATTATTATTATTATTAGTATGATCTTTTTGTGTAATATATATAATATATATATATATATATATATAATATATATATATAATATATATATATACAGTGCCTTGCAAAAGTATTCAGACCCCTGACCAATTCTGTCATATTACTGAATTACCAATGGTACATTGAAATTTCGTTCTGTTTGATATTTTATTTTAAAACACTGAAACTCAAAATCAATTATTGTAAGGTGACATTGGTTTTATGTTGGGAAATATTTTTAAGAAAAATATAAAACTGAAATATCTTGCTTGCATAAGTATTCAACCCCTGTGCTGTGGAAGCTCCCAGTTTACACCGATTAAAGAAATTGCCCTAACGAGGACACAATTACCTTACCATTGGCCTCCACCTGTGAACCATTAAAGTTGCTGTTACATTTTCTGGATAAAAACCCCACTGTTGAAGGATCATTGGCCAGGCTGTGAATCTGAAGGAAAATGAAGACCAAAGCATTCTATAGAAGTTAGAGATAAAGTAATACAAATGCATAGATTAGGGAAAGGGTACAAAATAATATCCAAGTGTTTGGGTATCCCAGTGAGCACAGTTGGATCAATAATCAGGAAGTGGAAACTGCATCACACCACCCAGGCACTGCCAAGAAAAGGCCGTCCCTCAAAACTCAGAGCTCAAACAAGGAGACTTGTGAGAGAAGCCACAGAGAGGCCAACAATCACTTTGAAGGAGCTACAGAGTTCAGTGGCTGGGAGTGTAGTAATGGTTCACCAGTCAACCATATCAAGAGCTCTGCATAACACTGGCAAGAAAGAAGCCGTTACTCAAAAAGTACCATCTGAAAGCATGTCTGGAGTTTGCCAGAAAGCATGAGAGTGACCCAGCTGCGATGTGGGAAAAGGTTTTGTGGTCAGATGAGACCAAGATAGAGCTTTTTGGCCAAAACTCAAAGCGCTATGTGTGGCACAAATCTAACACTGCCCATGCCTCAAGACACACCATCCCTACAGTGAAGTATGGTGGTGGCAGCATCATGCTGTGGGGATGCTTCTCATCAGCAAGGACTGGGCATCTTGTTAAAATTGAAGGAAGAATGGATGGAGCAAAATACAGGGAAATACTGCAAGAGAACCTGCTTCAGTCCGCTAAAAAACTGAAGCTTGGGAGGAAATTCACCTTTCTGCAGGACAATGATCCCAAGCAAAAGGCCAAAGCAACATTGGAGTGGCTCAAGAACAAAAAGGTGAATGTCCTAAAGTGGCCCAGTCAAAGTCCTGATCTCAATCCCATTGAGAATCTGTGGCACTGTTTGAAAATTGCGGTCCACAAGCGTCGTCCAACCAACCTGAACAACCTGGAGCAAATCTGCCAAGAAGAATGGGCCAAAATCACTCCAACACTGTGTGCAAAGCTGGTATATACTTACCCCATAAGACTTAAAGCTGTTATTGCAGCGAAAGGTGGCTCTACCAAATATTAATGTGTGGGGGTTGAATACTTATGCAAGCAAGATATTTTAGTTTTTAATTTTTTAAAAAAATATTTCCCAATATAAAATCAATGTCGCCTTACAATAATTGATTTTGAGTTTCAGTGTTTTAAAATAAAATATCAAACAGAACGAAATTTCAACATACCATTTGTAATTCAGTAATATGAGAGAACTGGTCAAGGGTCTGAATACTTTTGCAAGGCACTGTATGTGTGTGTGTGTGTGATATATAATGAGTTTTTCCCCCTTCACTTTAAAAAGCCATTTCCACGTTTGTTTTATTTTAAGTGTTTAAAGTTAAATTTCAAATTGTTTGCTTGTTCAGCTACAAAAAGGCACAAGTAAACCATGTTATTACTTTATGAAAACGTGTCGATGGCCACTGTTTACTGTGAAGAAACAGCAATGGCAAGGAATGAAAATAAATAAATAAATAAAATGCAGTCTCAACTTTATGTACTATTTATTTCAGGAATAAGCAAAACAATGTTTAACTTGAACTGCATTTTGCATCCTTTTGTTTTGTAGTTCATTCACTGGGGGTGAAGTAAGGCCTACACAACGTATTCTTCACTCCTTGAATATTTTTCTACTTTAACGTGTTACATATTATAATATCTTGCTGTAAAATAAAGGCACACACATGCTGTCTGCCTGTGTTCTGAGCAATATATTTTGAAAACGAATGAATACACGAACGAATATTTAATTTGAGCGAATATCCAAACATGGAAATCCCAGTTCGCCCCAGCACTTATATATAAAATGTAGTGGAGGTCACTTTTTCTACCCAAGAACAGTTTTTCACTACAATAACCTATACAAACATTAGGTCATGTGACACTATTAGCCAGTAGAATTGGAAGTTTATTAATTTGGACATGCTCCTTTTATTTTTAAGCTTGCTTACATGTTGCTTGTGTGGTGCAGCAAAAGGATGCAAGGCAGTGGTTTGCTGAGCTTTCTGTCGACATGGAAAAGGTAAGAGTAAGCTGTTCTTTTAAAAAAGGGTAGGTGGGGTAAGCAGAGTTGAAAGGTGTCATTACCACATGATTTGAATGAAATGTCTGTTCAGTCCCGGTAGTTAGGATTCTTATACCCCTTTCACACAGACGAGCTATGACGGCTCAGAACCGGCACTGATGTGGAATTTTAATCTGTGTGAATTGCCTATACCGTCACAGAGCCGTCATATTTTGTGTCGTCTCTGAACGCCCTTGCGAGGGAGTTCAGAGATGGCATAAAATATGATGGCTCTGAACCGTCTTAACTGTCTGTGAAATTCTATGCCGGTACTGAAACGTTATAGTGGGCATGGATTGAAAGTTAACACCCCACATGACTATACCAGACATGTTGGGCCTTTTTGTCGTCGGTGTTGCACGCTTTAATTTTTTTCAAAAACAAGAAGTTAAAGAATTGTTAACTTTACAGGCTGACGAGGAGGTGAATTCACAGATAGAAGGGACGTTGCATGATGCTGTAATGTATGGGCAAATCGCCATCATGATGTGTGAGTGTGGATACAACCGCTTCCATGAAAACAATCTGTTGACTGACAGGTTTGAAAGTTGAACTCGCATGATCCCTTTGGTTGTGTGAAAGGGTTATGACGGTATTATACTGGCATAGATTGCGCAATTTCATGCTGTGTGAATGGGTATTTTTAGACTTTTTGAAACAGCTCTGAGACGGCTCAGTAGCCACATTTGTGTGTGAAAGGGGTATCTGACACACTCAAAACCAGGTAACAGATACATAGGTCTCATAGAGAAATTATGATAATATTGGAGCAGCATGACCATTCAAGAGAAATTTAAAACATCAGTAAAAATAGTTGATGTTATTTATTCTTTCATGTCTTTTAAATCAGGTTGTAGTTTTTTCCATTTAGAATTTGCAGTTAATATAGGTTGAGATGCTTATTAACCTTTATTGTAACAGCAGTTTATTTGATTTACAGTATGCACATCTTAAAATCTGTGTGAGAAACATGTTAACTTCTGTGTTCCTACATCTTTAAATCATTTTTTTAACCTTGTGCAATGTATATCTAGATCCTTGAGATAATCAGAGTTATTTTGAAGTTGTACGACCAGTGGAAGAACTTTGATGATAGAAAAGAAATGGCTGCTATTCTCAACAAGATGCCTAAACCAAAGCCTCCTCCAAACAGGTAATCTGTAACTCGCTGCTGTACCTTTGTGTCAATCATGTCAGTATTTTTGCATTAACAAAATATTGCCAGTTGTTCAGACTAGGTATTATATTGCTAAGTAAAATAGAAATGTTGTTGTAGATCAAGATTGATTGCTATGTTGTACAAACTTATCCTTTTCAATATCAACATGCCTTTTAATGCATTTTTGAGTCTTGCAACATGCTACTCCATGTGTGCTGACCTCGGTGTTTTATTTTACAGTGAGAGTGATCAGAGTTCCAATGGAAATCAAAACTCTTCCTACAATCAATCGTAGGACATTCTGGAAGCGAGGACTGTGACCACAGAGGATATTTGAGCAGAATATATGTGAAACTGGGAGCAATATATACAAAAAAAAATAAAAAATCATTATCATGGGTGAAGAAGTTGGCAGCCTATTGTATGGACCAACCTTTTTTTTGGGGGCGGGGGGGGGGGGGGTTCCATCTCAGATGCTACATTTACACTAAGGGTTTTTAAACATCTATGATTACGTGGTGGGTGACTGACATCTTGTCCCAATTTGCAATGTAGTGTGTTGTATGATTTGGAACCGTAAAAACTGATGTACCATAAATACCAAAATGATCAGTAGCTAAAGGAGTGTACTGAAGCCTTTTTTTTTTTTTTAAATCTTTTTATGATGTTTTCAGATGTGTATATGTGTACAGTGATTTGGGTGCTGTACAACTTTATTGATAATCTAAAGGAATAGCTGTAAGTCAGTAAAATATGCAGCATGTACTGTTGTAAAATTATTTGAAAACTCCTTTTCTTAGGTGGTGGTGGTGGGAGTTTCTAATGTGATGAAACTCATCTTTTACCTCCAGCGCACTTCTGTACTTGGACAAGTTACTGTGGACATAATTCCATGTGCTGTAACAATGCACCATCTTGTTTGGTGCAAATTGGTACTGTACTTTTAATTTGTATGTGTGAGAATGTAAGACTTATGCAGGAGAGGGGAAGGGGATTTTATAGAAGCTAGCATAAAGAAGGAGGATATAAAATAAGTCATACTGGCATTGTTTGCATTAGACAACCATATGCTTTCCCTGGTAAGCTATCTGCACATTTGTCTTTTTGAAACAGCAGACTGGGGTTTGAATTTCTTGATCTTTTTGTTCTTACTCACAATTAGGTTTTGTTATAACACATGCCCACTTTGTATCTAAAATATATTTTGATCATACTTCTCATACCTTTTGTGGAGTAAAAATGATGCTGATTGCTCATTGTTGCACACAGCAGATATTTTGCACTAAGGAGGAAATAGTGTGTACTCTACAGTTAAGAAAAACAATATATATGTCAAAACTTCTTAGTCTGGATACTTCTTAAACCTTTTAAATCTAGAAAATAAATAGAATTATACATAAGGAACTAATTGGGTAAATCTATAAATTGTTCATCTATTCTGTTCTGTTATGAAGCAGGTCAAACGGAGTGCTAATCTGGTTTTATAAGTGGAGATTGTTTAAAAGTATTCATTGGTTATTTGATGGGTATTATTGCAGTTTAAGGGCCCTTTCTGTTTTGGATGGGACAACAATATACTTTTAAAAGCTTTCTGGAGATTGGGAAAGTTTATGATGCCGTGTGATGCAGACAGCAAACAGTCATGGTTATTATAATTGTTATACTTGCCAGCCAGTGTGTATGAAGTTATTTCAAATGTTGTTGAAGTGGGTGTTCATTTTGTTTTCAATTTGACTTGTGTGTTGGGGCTGTTCCCAATAGTAAATTCACTACGAGCCGTGTCCTATGAAAACAACAGGAAATGTTTTTTCTTTTTTTTTATCTTCTGAAATGTAAGCTTGAATGCCTTAACAGTAAGCTGCTGATTTAAAAAAAAAAAAAAAAAACTTGAATATTAAATAGACTGTGAAACTGTCTAAAATAGCCTTAACAACTACTCCAAAGTCAGCTGCTTAAAGCAGTGTTTTAAAATAACTGCTGAAGTTCAGAAATTGCTACATGTTAACATGTTGCACGCTTGGTTATATTTGTGCTAACCTGAAAATCTTTTCTTTTTTTTTTTTTTTTTGCTAAACATTGTTAGACTTCATACTTTCACTCCCTTTATTGATTTGTATTCTTTCTAATGCATTCAGCTTCCATCAATGCTGCTGGTAAAAAAAAAAAAAAAGCCTATTAGGTCAACATTCCATAAACCTATATATATATATATATTCCTTTTTTTTTTTTTTTTAAACGGTGCACTTGTTTTAGTACCATGTTTTTAAATGATATAAATAAAGTATTACTTAAAGATGTTGTAGATGAGCTGTTAATGCTTCATTTTGTATAGTTTAGGTAAAATGGAACTTTAGTAATAATAATAATAAAAGTTTAAATGCATATCTGAGATACAGATTTAATAACTATTGTTAGAATCCAAGCTAAAGCTTTAGCTTTATTGGTGGTTTTTGTTGTAAAATAAACACATACTTATTTAAGACATTTCTAACATGCAAATACGGTAATGCTCTCAACACATTAATTACAAATAAATTAAAATGCTAATGTAAACAAAATATTCCTTAAACTAAAGTTATTCCTTGGGGTTTTCCATATATATTCTGTTTAGAGTAATGAAAAACAGCAAATGCTGTTTTTCTATTTCAGATCTTTGATGCAGCTGGTGCCTTTTTTATTGAAGACATTTTAAAGAAATTGTGCAGCTTGCAGTGTTCAGTCATTTACCAGTAGCAAACTAAACTGGCTTCCAGGTTCCTAAATACAGTGTAAAAGGTAATGTTTCAATAAGGCAAAGAATGCTGTATTTATGTAACTGTTAAAATTGTATTTACACTAATTTCACAAAATGTGAATTGACGGAACTGCATATTATATGGCGTCAGGTAAATTTTACGGAAATCCATGATAAGTGATAACGCTAGCCCTGGTTCCCTGAAATCGGAATATTAACCCTTATAAAATGGGTATTTCCTTTTTAAGACACCTGAACCTGAAAACTTTATACCAAAGACACTCGTCAGTGGAGAGTGGCATAGTGCTGTTCCGCCCCCCGCGAGCATAAACTCACTACTCACCCCAACAGTATTGCCATTCTCTTTCGAAAACTGAAACCAAGGACACTGCGACCTCAAAGTTAATGATTAATATTCCTATTTCAGGGAACCACGGTCATGATAATAACCGAACGTTCCCTTTCAAGTAGGGAATATTAACCATTACAAAATGGGTCAGTATACCCAAGATGTCGCAAGGACATGGAGCTTACATAACACAACTGCACAGGACAAGCCAAACCGCCTTGTGAATCAATTACCAGCATAGCTGGAATAAAACAAGTAAGGACCCATCTTACTGTATATGAGTATACCTAACCATCACAAGACATGGTATAAAACCTTGAGTTACAAGCTAAGCAAAGCCGCTTGTGCTACAACAATATTCCCGTAACTGAAAACATTAGAAGGATTCACCTCTAATGTTCTATTGTAAGAATGGACTGGGAAGCCGCCCTCAATACTTTCGTGCCAAATCCAGGATTCTGCGGGTCCACGACGTTCAGTCGATAGAACCTGGCAAACGTATGGGAAGAAGCCCCAAACCGCTGCACTGCATATCTCCTGAATAGATGCACCCTGGAACAAAGCCCATGAAGTCGCCTGACCCCTGGTGGAATGGGCGGGGGAGATTGGCCAGTTCATAAGCAGTCTGTTTTGCACCTGTTATCCATTTGGATAGATGCTGTTTAGACAGAGTCTGTCCCTAAGACCGCTCTGTAACAGAGAAAAAATTGTTCCGACTGCCTCCAGCTTTTAGTTCTGTCCACATAATACACTAATGTCCGCACTGGGCAAAGAGTATGGAGCTGGCGGTCCCTGTCAGATTGGAAAGGAGGGGGATGGAAAGCCTCCAATTCCACCGACTGGTTAATATGGAAAGCTGAGATTGTTTTCTGCAGAAAAGCCGGGTTAGTACAAAGTGTGACCTTTGTTCTGGCCTCTGAAAAAATTAGACAAGCTTTCGATATTGAAAATGCTTGCAATTCACTCACCCGCTTAGTAGAGGTGATTGCAAGCAAGAAAGCTGTCTTGACAGACAAAAATTTGAGCTCCGTTGAATGCATGGGCTCAAATTGAGGTTTTGTTAGTGCGTTAAGCACCGCATTTAACCTCCAGCGAGGAACTATATCCTTCACCGGTGGCCTAAGCTGCCGGGTGCCTTTCAAAAATGTCCCCACAAGGAAGTGAGCTCCTATGGAGACTGAATCGATTTTTATATGGCACACCAAGATGGCTGCCAAATAGACCTTTAGAGTAGAGGGAGATTTCCCCTCATCAAAAAAGGTCCTGTAAAAATTGCAATATAACTGCCGAGGGTTCAAACCTGTGTGCCAAACACCATGACTGGAACACACCCTACTTGTAACCATACTGGGAACGAGTAGATGCTGCCCTGGCGTTTTGTAGGGTGTCGATCACCCCGTTTGATTCACCTCAGTCGGCTCCAATGCAGCCGTTCAGGGGCCAGACCCAGAGGTGTGGGCTCAATGGATTGGGGTGTCACAGGGTACCCTGCGCCTGACTGAGCAGGTCGTGGCGCATCGGCAGCTCCCACGGCTGGCTGCTCAGGAGCTGTACCAGAGGGGAGAACCAAACTCCCCTGGGCCAGTATGGGGCTATTAAGAGCACCCTGACCCGATCCTGTCTGACCTTCTTCAAACAACAGTAGCAGAGGCGGAAACGCAGAGAGTAGACTCACTGGCCACGGGTGTGCCAGTGCGTCAGCCATGCTGACAAGCCATGCTGTTGAACCAAACCTGCAGAGGGCACATATGCAAAAGACCCAGTGGGAGGGTGTTTGATGCTGCTGCCATCAAGCCCAGAAGCCTCTGGAAGACCACTACAGGTAGTGCTCTGCCGAGCTGAATCAGCGCTAAGCAGACGGTTGTTCTCAGCACTCTGTCATCCGACAGAGTTGCCAACATGCGTCTTGAATCCAGGCACACCCCCAGATAGGTCCCTATCTGGGTGGGTGCTAGCTGGCTCTGCATGGTTTACCTTCAAACCAAAACTATGTAAATGGTTGGTGACTAGCTCTGTGTGTGAGCACATGAGCCAGTCATCCAGATAGTTGAGGACTCTGATGACTCTGAGTCTTAACAGGGCTAGTATAGCCTCCATGCATTTTGTAAAAACACGTGGGGCTAGAGAGAGGCCGAACGGTAGAACACAGAACTGGTACACTGTTCCTTGAAAGGCGAACCTCAAGAATTTCCTGTGTGCTGGTTTTATTTGGATGTTGAAATAAGCATCCTTCAGGTCCACCATGGTGAACCAGTCGCCCAGCCTGATGGACTGCAACAGCCATCTCCGACTCAGATACAGGTGCCTGAGGATCGGTCTGAGGCTGTCGTCCCGTTTTGGCACCAGAAAATACTAGGAGTAGAACCCTCCATTCTTGCTGGGGGGTCTATTATTCAAATGGCCTGCTTTTGCAGCAGAGCTGTTACCTCCTGATCCACCTGAGTAGCGACTTGCAGGTCTGTGACAGATATATTTGTCATGCCCCGGAAAGGAGGGGGGGCCGTGTTGGAACTGAAGAGAGTAACCAGTTTGCACAGTATTGAGCACCCTTGGGTTTGTGGTGCACTGTTTCCAGTAGTATACATGACTTTTGGGGAAGGAGCCCTGGGCTTGTTGCAGCAACGTCCTAGGGCTGCTGCTTCGCTTGAGGCGCAGCCTCGCCTGTTGCCTAGGCACAGGGTGCTTAAGAGGACGCTTGCCTCTGCGGAACGCGGTTGCGGGCTGCCTCCAGGCGGTACATCCTGAGGTGGGAACACCCTGTTGTACCGGTTTTCTCTGAAATTGAGGTTTAGGCTGCCACTGGGCTGCAGGCTTATGTGGTGCAGGCGGTCTCTTAGGGAGAAGACGCACCTATTTCTTGGTGGACTCCCTTCCACGGTGAGATTGCTGCAGCATCTCGAGTGGCCAGAGTGTCCAGCAGTGTCAATTTGTCTGCGTCAAGCATGCATGCTTAAGAGCAAAAGCTGTGTGCGCACAGCCACCAATGCTGCCAGGTTTCTGCCTATTACTTGTCCGCTAAGCTTGGACAACCGTAGCATGTTCCTGGATATTAGGCACAGCTCTTGCAGTTGCTGAGACAAGGGCCTATGGTTCTCAGAGAGGGACCCTATAAGTTGAGTCTGCTATTGTAGTTAGCCATGTGTGTAGTAAACACACTAGCCGTGTATGCTTTCTTTAAAATGACTTCCGCCACTCTGCACTCCTTATTCAGACATGCCGCGTCCTTGGCTAGCAAGCACAGGTTGGTAGGCTGAACAAGCGTAGCAATGGGGGCCTCTACTGCTTCGACCCAGCCTGTCCGCTTCGAACACTACAGAACAGGAAACCACCGCAGCTGTAGCTGGGTGAGCCCAAGTAGACAGAAGCTTGAACAGAAAATCCGGGTGAACCGGGGGGGGGGGGGGCGGGGGGGGAGCGGGGGGGCAGCAGAAGTGATAGAGGGCTGTTCGTCATAAATTGAGTGTGTCTCGTCCCTTGTTTCAGGCCAAGGAACTCGCTGCATTAAGGGCATAAGCTCTGACAACAGCGGAAGCTGCTTAACTGTGATGTTCGATTTAGCCCCATGTCCTGATCGTCAACCTCCTCGGAGGCAGTGATAGACAGTATGTCACTCTCTAGCAGACTAGCCACTGCCTGCAAGGGTGCAGGGGGAGTAGGTGCTGGAGGATCCGGTATTACCAGTGAGACTGAGCACTCTTGTAGCAGCTCAGTTAAAACTGCCTGCTGGCGTGACACAACCTCCCAGATCTTATCCATCTGTTCCGTTTGCCGAATGTATGTGGCGGCTTTTCTTCCTTCTCCGGTTTAGAGGAGGGGAAGGTGAAGGGGATTTGGAAGATGAAGAGGAAGACGAAGAGGAACTAGATATCTCAGCTCTACTCTTCCTAGCGCTGCTTCTCCCCCCTCATTGGCACATAACCTCGGGGGGAGGGTCCAGCCTCACTGATCGGTAACGCTGAATGCCGCAGACGTGGAGGATCGCTTCTGTGAGTGACATGCTATCCGGTTCTCTAGCATATGCTTGGAGAAGGGAGCACACAAATCACAAAAAGTGACATCAGTCAAGACGCTATGCACATTCTCGGGGCCCAGACAGACATGTCTGTCACTTGCAGGCAGTGCTGTGTTCACAACAAACAGTGTATAGACCACACAGTGCAGTATTAACACTTTATGTACTCAGAACCGACACTAGGTACTGACACTGAGTGCACTTGGTACCAACACTTGGTACCTACATGGGACTGGGGCCCAACACTTGGTATATGGAGCCTGACACGGCACTCTGCGCCGAAACGGGTCCTTGGTACCGACACTCGAACTCGCAACCTTGAACTCGCAAGTGAGAACGGGGGCGATAAAAGCAGTTACTGCTAGTGGCACGTTAACAGAGATGCCCACCTGTAAGTCAGCCACTAGCTAAACTACTAGTCAGTACAAACACGAGACTTGCAGTAGCCTCCACCAGAACAGTAACCTCGGTCCCTTAGGATCGGGGGCGACAGGTTGTTAGTTACTGTTTTGTAGAGAATGGCAGGGATGCCCACCTGCACAAGCCACTGGCTAATTTCTTAGTCAGTACAAACACAAGACTTAAAATAGCCTGCCTGCGAACAAGCCTTTGTAATAGTGCTGCTGGATAGCTGCACTAAAACAGCAACAAGCTGCTCACTACTTTCCTTTTCCTTTTCCTGTAAGAAATGAAACACAGTATATATACAACCAAAAAGAAACGCAAAGCGAAACATGCGGTAAACAATACTGTAAAATTAATAATTAGACAATTATGAAATCATATATTTTCAATATATATAAATTTCAGCTGAACAAGTTATCGATCTGGGCAGGGACGGCAGCAGAGCCGTAGGCTTCCCATGGCACGCAAGGCCGCGTTGGAACTCAACCAGCGCTAGCTGAAAACACAGAATATACACAGAATATATACAGAAAACATGCTAGAAATAATAAAAATAATTATTATAACGATTCCCTAATAATTCTGCACTTTTTTAAAGCAATTGCTAGAAAAGGAGCGCGAAAATAATCAGGAGGATTTACTTATCAACTCTCTTATGTTAATCAGGTTAGGCTGAAAAGGAAAATGGCGATACTGTCAGGGTGAGTAGTGGCTTTATGACTTAATGACTTTACGAGTGTCTTTGGTATAACGTTTTCAGGTTTGGGTATCTTAAAGGGGAAACACCATTTTGTAATGGTTAATACTCCCATCTTGAAAGGGAACCATGAAAACAATTACAGCCTTAATTGTGATATGCAGTATTATGCAACTATTGTATTGTTTATTTTCTGATCATTCCTGCTTCACCTATTCACCTGAGTAATGCTGGACCTTGGAAAGGGAAAAACAAGAAGTCATTTTTAACTATTTTTATATCGTAGATGAGCTGTCATCATTTCATCAACAAAAGTGTTTTGGAAAACATGGGATGAAATCCATGGTTAATGAGATATAGTGGAGGTGGTAGTATGTATGGTATGTCACACTTTACATATCTGGAAACATGCATCCAATTGTGATGAACCTTGGTACTAACTTTATTTAGCATACAGTAAGTCATTGAGAATAAAAGATCAGATTGTGGGGATATATAGTGTCTCTTTCTATACATCAGTCCATCTGTATGTCACACATTTGAGAACACAAGAAGTTATGCCTACTGTAAATCAGTCATTTTTACCAGGATACTAACACCTCATTTGCTACATAATGACATCTAGGTCTTAAATACCACCTATCCAATTTTCATGAAACTATTTATTGATATTTCTTATTCTATAATATCCTGAACATATTGCTATACATCATGTTGTTTAAATGAATCAAAGCAGTATTATACTGCTAAGTGCGGGTTACTTGTAGTATCCAAGTGACACTGCTGTTTCAAGAGCTCTTTGGCGTCTGAGTCCAGCAAAGCAAGAAATAATGCTGTCAGACTGGGAAGGCATTTCCCCAAAAAAACTGTTCGTTGGTCTTCTGCATCCATCTTAAGAGCTTCCTCTATCTGACCCACTTGAAGAGAGAAAAAACATCAATAAACTGTAAATTAACAAGAGTATTAATAAGAAACTTCAAATTTTACATCAAAGTATTTCAATGGTTTGAGATTCACAAGGTGATAGGTGGAATACACCTCCTCGTTATTGTGTGCTATGTGGACACACGTATGTCGCTTTTGCCTCCTTGTTAAAAACGCCTATCTAAACAAAACAATTCAATAATCAGCATTCATATAGTAAAGAAAATAAATCATAAATTAACACATCTTTGTTTCTTATTTTGTTAAAGGGTATTTGTTGCTTTTTTCACAGTCTTTCAATTTACTATACAGGCTGCTTTCTATATGTAGGCCTATTATGAAATTGAATAAATATATTTTTGGTTGTTCTTTAAAAAAGAGTTTACCTACATGGGACATTTATTGACTCAGGAATCTGTTCATATTCTCTTAATTCCCTAGTTTTCTAATTTTTTGTTGTGAATTATTTTTAAAAAAAATATTTTTAGAGAAATTGATTGTTTCCAGTTTAAGTTTGCAAAGAAAATGGTAAATGTAACTGTTTGACAATAGGAAAACACCCATCAGATTGCAACTGATTGCACCTGTACCAAAATCTGCCAACATACCATGTTCAATGTGACGGCGCACCACTTTCTGCCATTAAGGGCCAAGTTTTGGTACGCGTACCACATTCTGACGATGAAACACTTTCTAACACTGCAGTATCCCAAGTAGATTTCCTTTTATGAAGCAAAATACAATGTTTATTATCATACTATACGTGTCAATATGATACTGCAATCAATTTTCACATACATTTCTTATCAATTACCTTATGTCATCATTCACCCTGTAAATATATATTTTCCATGGATCACGGGCAACAGTGAAACAGACTTCAAAAGTTTTAAACATTTTTAAACACTGAGAAAATCAGCCCAACCAGCGAAGTTCAGAATCTTTGGTAATATAGAATATGTTTGGTTACTGCACATGCAACTCACAATTCCACCCAACTTACACAAACCACACGTTAAAACTTTACCATGGTAAATTTGCACGTCAGTTTACATAGAACAATACCAGGTTTTGTGTAAGCTTTTACAATAAGGGACTGTTTAAGATTATGATTATTATTATTATTATTATTATTATTTATTTTTTACTACATTCTTGCCTTTTTATGATGTTAAAATTAAGGTTCAGAGTTGTGTTGTTCTAATATTGTGGGGTTTTTTTCTGTCACTTCATTGTGCTTGTACTGTGTCATTAGGCTTCCGCTAAGTCTATTGTTGTTGTTGAGATTATTATTATTATTATTCTTTTCACCAACAAAACCTTAAAAGTTGCATAAAATGAAAACCATTGCACAAAAAAACTCTTGAAATGTCACAGTTGTAGACACCAATGGGAACTAATGTCTACAGCTGAATGAACACAATTGGTCACATGGTTTGGCAGCCATATTGGATTTTACGACAAATGGACAATTTACAAACATCTTGTCTGAAACCACATATTGCAGAGTTCTGATAATTGGTATGCATGGTTAGATTGTCCAAGATGCACAGTGCTCGAATTGAAGCTTATTGGTTGAGTGGTATGGCGGCCATGTTGGATAACCTAATTAACACATAAATGTCTTCTTCTCCGAAACCGCTAATCTGATCGAAGCAAAACTTGGCATACATGATCCAAGTATAGTTTTCTTTAAAGTTTGCCCAAATGAAGTTGCTATAGTAAAAAAAAAAAAAAAAAAAAAAAAAAACATGGCTGCTGTGGGCAATCAAATTTCAACAAAATTGAACAAAAACTCTTGAAACTTCAGAGTAGTGTCTACAACTGAGTGAATGGCAACCAATCAAAATGCTTAAATTTCACAATAACTCCTTGGAAGCCGTAAAGTTGCTTGCAACTTCTAGTTTTTTTTGCTATTGTTATTTTTTTCTTTGTGGTTCTTGGTGTGATAGTGCACCCTCTCATTTATGTTAACTGCCTGCCATGGTATATTATAGTAGCAGGTCACAATATAATTACTCATGAACCAAGAACAAATGAGAATGGAAAAACAACATAATGCCACTATCAGGTTGGGTAACATTAGACCACTGGTGTGCAGGTTTTGTTGTCATGTGTGCTTCCCTTTTGATCATCCCACATTTTAAAGTTGTTATTCTTTGTTGCAATTCAAAAAAAATAATGTATTTTTATAATCTTACTATTTTCAGAAACATGGTTTTGAGAGATTAACTAGGAACATAAACATATTGAAGCATTTATATGAACCACAAAATGTAATTTTGTTTATTTTTTTTCCACTTTTTAATATAGTATGCTAAGTGGAATAGAATAAATTCAGCTGCAACGAATCATTTTCTATGTAACTAGTAAATACACAACGATACTGCGCTTTGACAATTGACTCATATTACACCAACTATTATATAAAACAATATTTATGTAACTCAAATTAAAATTCAAATTAGAAATTATAAAACCGTTATCATAACGCCGACAGCACGTGAGAGTGTCTAGACAAGCATATAAACAACTGTTTACAATATCACCTTTTTTTTTCCTTACTGAAATATTGACCAATATATGCTATATTAAATTGGTCCTTTGAGGAACTAATGCGAACGGAGTATGTTTATTAGTATTTCAATCATATTCACCCAATTGCTATCCTAAAAATATAAATCAGTGATATACTTATTAATGTAAACGGTATAATTTGGTTCCTGGCACATTACTCTGCTGCTTTTTCTAGGCTTTTTTTGAACTGTCTCGGCTCCCGTAGTGCGTCATTATGGAAAGAGTAATGTGACCGTAAGTGAGTTCCTGTAGTAGCAATGGGAAAGGTTTAGAGATGTCGGATTGATCTTGTATTTAAAAGGAAGCTACTGGAAGTAAACACGTTTCATGCGAGTTGTTTTGAATCTCGTTTATTCAAACAAACAAAAAATTGCTTTCTGGGTTTAACGACTGAAAAGCATACCATTTAAGAGCCAACCACGTAAAGGGTAAGTTTGTGCAACATAAATCATGTTATTTAGCCTGTTAGTTTTCTAAACTTACATGTATTTGTTTGTCTGAGGTAGTTTTCATTGAAGTGAAACTAAAACTAAAACACAAACAGTTAAACGTGGAGGTATTTTTTGTTGCTGAAACTGTGAAACTATAGCGACATGCACATAGAGGTTCAGTTCTGAAAATACGTAGCAAGTTCTTCAGCGTGGAGAAATGCTAGTTCCCGGTCCTAGTCTATTTTTTGTGCATCATAAGCAGTACATATTGCCTGCATTCCTCTCCCTATTCTTAAGAACAAAAAAAGAGGAAAGCGTAAATAGTTTTGGGTATGCACCAAAAGTGTCACCTTGATTTTACCGTGTATAATATCTATCTATCTATCTATCTATCTACATACGTACGTGTATATGTGTGTGTGTGTATATATATATATATATATATATATATATATATATATATATATATATATATATATATAATGACAAATACATATCATTGGTCACAATTTTAAGCTTTACATGTTAGGCTTTTGATTGTCAAATTCAGAAGAGACATTATAATAATAGCCATGCCACTTGACACAAGATTATTTATACTGTAGGCCAGAAGGTTCATCTTCTATCCTTAACACGCACGATATTTTTAATAACACAGATAACATACCTTTATGGTCACCTTTCCTGATGACTGACCCTGAAATGACCCAGGAAGTGCAAGTGTAAACTAACTAAGAACTTTGTCATGTTTTAAAATGAAAATTACATGTACATTACCTTTTTAAATATCCAAGTACACTTTATTTTACATTAAAAAAAATGTATTTAATACAGATGCGGGTAAAAGGTCCATTCTCTTTAAAAGCTGATGAAATGACAAAGAGATCAAATAGGCCGAGAAAGCCCAGAGATGAGGAATCCTCCGATGAAGTCACTGGTAAGTATAAATGCAGTAACAGACAAAATGTATTTTTGTATCTGTTGGGCTCTTCTTCCTGGACTTTGGGAATTACTGCAGCTTGATAGCATGTAGATATTCCTTCATATTGTCAATTTAATTTTGATTGTAAAACACAGGCATACTGTCGGGGGGGAAAAAAAATGTAGTTCACCATAATGTATAGTTTGCATGCTTACATACATATATTCAGCAGTGTGGAGTAGTGGTTAGGGCTCTGGACTCTTGACCGGAGGGTTGTGGGTTCAATCCTAGGTGGGGGACACTGCTGTTGTACCCTTGAGCAAGGTACTTTACCTAGATTGCTCCAGTAAAAACCCAACTGTATAAATGGGTAATTGTATGTAAAATTAATGTGATATCTGTATAATGTGATATCTTGTAACAATTGTAAGTCGCCCTGGATAAGGTCGTCTGCTAAGAAATAAATAATAATAATAATAATATGTGCTTGTTTATTTGCAGGTTTAACATGCCAGCATGTACGTAAGGCTGTTGATCTAAACTCTGTGAAGAAAGCGGTGTCACAGAGTCTGTGGTCTGTGTGCTCAGAATGTCTCAAGGAAAGGACTATGTATGACGGAGAGCCTGTAGGTCCCTTTGATATCTGGATGTGTCTCAAATGTGGTTTCCAGGTGAGAATCTAATTTGTACTAGGTTTCTTGTTTTTGGAGGGTTGAGCGCAAATATTGTTTGCTTTTGATTCTGAGAAACAGACTATGTCAAACAGAAAAGTACATCACACAAAAAATAAGATTATTTATTTTTCAAATATATATTTTTTTCTGTATCTTTCTATGGTCCTTTTAGTTTAAGACCTTACATTTGTCAGCACAGCTTCAAACGCTACTTTAAGTAACATTAATTCCTAACTACCAAGTGGCAACATACCTGGTTTGTGAGTGTTGTGCTAATTGATGTGATATCTTTCAAATTGAGAGTATGAGAGTGAGTTGCTTTCTGCATGCTGTAGACCTACGGGTTATAACTGAAGAGGAGCATGTTATGACCGTTCAGTCAGATTATGTACTCTTTGTCCACACCAGAGAATGGAGGATTAGTTCCTTTTCAGGCATTACATTTTTCTTGCTTACAAAAAAGGAAACCCTGTTGTCTAATGACCAACTACATTAAAACATTCTCGACAGGGAAGGCCATTCTGGTTGCACAGAACATTTGCCACCATACGTAGTTATTGGTTAAGATTGTGATATTTCATTGCTTGTTTATTTTGCCTAGCATTATACATTGTGTTACATGACAAAGGAGTTGTAGACAGACTCAACTTTTAGACAAAAAATATTCCATTATGTATGTAGATGTGGCCAAAATAGGATGGAGGTGGTATGGGCTGCTATTAACGGTCAAGCTGAGGCGCAAACAAATTCATAACATCGAATCCGTCCAGTGGGGGTAAACTTAAAACATATATGTATATATATATATATATATATATATATATATATATATATATATATATATATATATATATTATTATTATTATTATTATTATTATTAATATTATTATTATAATTTATTTCTTAGCAGACGCCCTTATCCAGGGCGACTTACAATCCTAAGCAAATACATTTCAAGTGTTACAATACAAGTATTATTATTATTTATTTCTTAGCAGACGCCCTTATCCAGGGCGACTTACAATCGTAAGCAAATACATTTCAAGTGTTACAATACAAGTAATACAATAAGAGCAAGAAATACAATAACTTTTGTTCAAGCAAAGTACAAGTGGGACAAACCACAATTCAATAATACAGCAGATAATAGTGATAGTTACATCAGGATATGATTAAATAGTGATAGTTACATCAGGATGTGATTAAATACAAAGTACTATAGGTTAAACACTTGGCAGATTACAGTATTCTGAAGTACAG